>NC_138945.1:12767500-12927500 GCF_965226115.1 Aulonocara stuartgranti | reverse complement strand
GTTAGCTGAACACTAGCACTAGCATTAGTTTAAAAAAAAAAAATAGCGTTACAAAACAAATCCATCTGGTTACTCAGATCAAATATTTTTCATTCATATGGTCAAAAAGTCTGCCAGTATAAATTTCAGAAGAACATATAGGTGAGATAGACAAACAGGAGGAAGAAACTAGTAAATGTTATCAAACCACTGAGGTCCTACAGTTGCAAGTGATTGGCAGAAAGAAAGTGACAGTCATAATATTTTATACCGATCAATTCAAGCTGTACATGCCCTACAGTCCCAGTCATTTCAGATAATTCTCTTGCAACAGTTTTAACTGAAAGCAAATAGTAGTTATTTTCTAATTCCCAGTGGAATTTGGAATTTACGTGAACTGTAAAACTGAACTGTCAGGAGATTTCAAGAAGTCGTGACAGCACACTTCACCATTTTCTTTTTGGTATGAGGAAATTACTAACATACAGCAAATCAAAACTAAAACGAGTCAGAACAAAAGAAAGTATGAACGCCTGGCCAGCCACTACACTGTTTACAACATTAGCATACAATTCATTTTTTTCTCTCTTTAAAAATAAAAATCAATGTCTACAATAGCCACATTTTTCTACTTACTCTTTTAACTTACAGGAACAATTCTTTCCAATTGTTACACTTAATTCTTCATAATTTATTGACTACTCTATTTTGTTGCTGAAAAAAGCTGAATAAAGGCATTACTCCTGTTTGTTTTATATTGCGTTTGTTTACATGCAAGTACATGACCAAGTCAAAATAACTTTGTATACTGTTTTGCAAATAACTAACTCTTAATCCCCTAAACAAGAGAATAATGTCATTCATATATATATTTTTATTATTATTAAACGTTTATTAAACGTATACGGCTCAGATGAGGTCTGACGTCACGTCCCAACCCCAAAGTCTCCATGTTTTCGCCTCCGCGGCTGCCTTCAGACGGCGAAAGCGGTTAAAACGAGCTGCTACAGTTTCCACCATGCTTGCCTATTAAACACCAGCTTGCTTTCCGACTTAAAGCCGTAGATGACAGTTTTATCTTAAAGCTTAATCACGCTCTGCTGGCATTTCAAATTAACAACTAAACCCCGAGTCACCGTCTATCGGCCGTCATTATCCTTTCGTTTTGTCAGACACTTGAGCGACAAACACCCGGACATTTTCTCTTTGCTCACGAATCTGTAGCTACACTCATAAAGTCGAAACCATTGTTTAAACCATGTCAAAGTTGCAGAAATCCAACAACTAAGATCTTTTTCTTACCCTAGTTAGTCTCCGAGCCGAAGTCATTGTGGTACCGATTCTGTCTTCTCCTTCTTCTTCCTTTTTCTTTCCGCTCTACCTCGACTTCTTTTCAGTTTGTTTTAAAACGGATGACGGGCGGGATTCTCTTGCGTTACCGCCCTCTTTGGGCCCGGAGGGTTACAGATTTTAACCAAATTTTTACCGCTTTGCTTTGGATATGTGTTCCTGTTTCCTTTTAGGTATCACCATTTCTTTAAGACATCCTTTTAGAATAAAACTATTATATTTATCCATCTATTGTGGTAAGCTAGTCCAGTATTTAGTTCTGTTTATCTAATACATTCATTTAACCATGGCTCATTTAAAGGAGATGTGGGAAATCGATGCAAAACAGTTATAAAAAAAACAAGCACACATGAATTATTTTGAAATTAGAAGACAATTAAAGAAAAAAAAAGATAATTTCCCCACATTTCAAAGTGATGAAATGGTGAATGTCCTTTTATCAAAAAGTCTTTATGGATTTTTTTGAAAAGTGATTCTATTAAATTAAATTTTTTGTCACCTGTTTTGTCACCTTGCCTCTCTGCACTGAATCATTACTTGTTATTAATCTCCGCCTCTCTTCCACAACACGTCTTTTGTCCTGTTTTCCTCCCCTCACCATGAAGCAGTTGTGGCAGATGGCCACCCCTCCCTGAGCCTGGTTCTGCTGGAGGTTTCTTCCTGTTAAAAGGGAGTTTTTTCTTCCCACTGTCACCACAGTTCTTGCTCATAGGGAGTCTTATGATTGTTGGGTAGGCAATATAAATTGCCTTGAGGCAACTGTTGCTGTAATTTGGTGCTGTATAAATAAAACTGAATTTAATTGAATTGACGATACAATGACATAATAATGAAAATGCAAGAAAAAGAATCACAGAGTCTAAGAACATCCTACTCTCACTAGCTATCAGAAATGTTCTAATTTACTCATAATTCTCTAAATTACAACCTTTTAAGTGTGACTCACAGTGAGGAGCAATTTTCTTTTCAGTCGCATCTTATATCAGGTGACCTCAATTGTTCACATGTTAGGGTGGGTTAAGGGATCACGCTGATTTCACCTGAAACCACAAGTGGTTTTTTCACACCTTATGTGATGAGTCACATGACTAATAGTGGGTCACTTACCCCCTCCTAAGGGACACTACCAACTAAGATTTAAATATCTGTGACTCTCCACTTTTTAGCCTTGGATGAGAGGTGAAATGTCTTCAACAAAATTAAAGAAGTCCAGCTGTTTCTTTTTAAGGTCCTAAGATTCCTCTGGGCAGAAATACCTTGTTGATGCTACAGGTCAAAAGAGACAGGCCAGGCTGCTTTGAGTTCACAGGACGGACACAAAAATACAAATAACAACTTGTTATAACATATATGTTATAACAAGTTGTTATTTGTATTTTAGGTATGCAGCAGATGACTCTTATTGTTTCACAGTAAGATCCACCATTGCTTGTCGTTGATAACTGTGAACAAACTCATCTGGAGCTATCACACATGACATGAAAGATGGCTATCGTGTTGCCATCTACTCATTTCTGAAGTCCCATTTTGAAACTTTGAGATGAGCCTTTCCAGCATCACAATCTCAGTATTAAAAAAAGAAGAGGTGATGGGAAATGGAATGGTTCTTATATAGCAAAATAATAAAATAATAAATTGCTATTACACAAAAGCACAAGGCAGCCCTTGTTCAACTTCCAATTTTTTATTCTTTATTTTTTTAGAATAGAAAATTATATTGAAAAAATTAACAGAGAAATTTACAGTGATTACCTTTAAGAAACTCTAATGTTTCAGAACTTGCCTGAGAAAGATTTTGTCAAGTTTTTTTATTTTTTTTATTTCTCTTTTGTATGTAGCTCCCAGGAAGAACAAGTTTACTCACCACCACTTCTGCGCTGGTGAGTAAACTTGTATGCCAGCCACACAGCCTAACCATATCCTGTGACCTCCCGACAGTCTGCATGTTCAAGATGGCCGCTTAAGTGGAGAATTTACACCTCTCCAGTAAAACTAATCCAGCAGCTAGTTGGCCGAACGACTTTTACCGTGGAATTACCCTAAGATACCAGCAACGTTTTCTTATGCGTTACATCTGAAGAGATAATAATTGTTGAGGTTCGACACATGGAGTAAAACATACTGGTAAGAAATTCGTTAACCCCCCCCCCCCCCTCTCCATAGTTTGGTAGCCACATTAGCCAGCTAGCCTGTTCAGTAACAACTAACAGGCTAATTTTTAGCAACACCTGGCGTAATCGTGCTAATTTCAGTAGACGTACAACAGGCAATCCAAAGGTGGCTCACCTTTAAACAGTTAGCCAGAGTTAGCTGTAAAAATAGGACTCTAGCTAACTGCTAAGTGGGGTTGTTAATGTGAAATGTAAGTGCTAATGTTACCTGCTAACGTTTCATATATGATGGGTTTGCTAGTTTTGTTTACCTTACTCGCTCTTATACTGCCTTTTTGGTTTGTGAAACTGTTTTAAATGAGAGCAAGAAAAATGTATGTAGTATGTGTTGTTTACGCCACAACCGATATTTGTAACTTCAGCTCTAAACAGCCATAGTGAATGTGTTTGTACTTCTCGTTTCATATTATTTGTCATTGCATTTTGCCAGTCTCATAAGCAATGAGCAGCAGAACGACATGAATTTTAAATGACAGAATACTTATCAAACCTCAGTTCAGAGGGTTGTTGAGACTTAATCCTTCCCTTAAATATTAAACCTTGTGGGAAAGAAAAGATAGTTACTGAATGACAGCAGCAAAAAGAGGCTCTCTAAGTAAGACCGGAAAAAGAAGTTCTTCCCACTTTGTGGGAAGCTTAGTGAAGTGAAATAAATTTTTTCTTTTTTTCTAGCGTTCCAAACGTCAGCTTGTTACTGTAATTACTAGAAAAACATTTACTGAGAAAAAGCTGGTGGAATTCCTTAATTAAACCACGTGTTCAGAAAGCTCCAACGTGAAGAAAAGTGAAATTAGTATCTGCTCCTATCCACCACTGTTTAGTGAAACATCTTCAGCAAAACTACAGAAGATAAAATAAGATATGGAGACATTAGCTTAGTCTGACAATGTTTAAAGCAAGCCATCCCTAGGGCTGGTTGGTTTGGACACTGAATTATTATAAACATTAATTATTTTTGTACTATCATCATGTCTGTTTTCTGCGACAGGAAAGGTTGCATAAAAGCACAGGGCTAAGCATAGTTCTGAGAATGTTGATATGTTTGATTTTCTTCATTGCAGCCACCACATACTCATTTAAAAAGCTTACAGAAACACTCACTGATTTACTAGCATAGTTAAACGTACAGAGGCACATACACAAGAACACACACCTAATCTACCTCACAGAAGATACAGTACTTACAGACCTATTTTCAAACATATAATATAGGGTATATAAATACAGTGAACACGTTTAACTCTTTGGCAGATGTTGTATGAAGTTAAACTATTAAAAGCATTGCTATTTCTTAAAGGGAAACCAATGAGTAGTTCATTTTGAAAGACCAGTATTTTTTCTCTTTTAAGTATTTGTTATTATTTCTTGTCCAATTACTTGGTTAATCAATGGCATAGTCAATTAGTGAAACAATCAATAGCTGCATCCCTATTTATTTCCTTTTCTTTGTTCATGGACCTTTACTTTGAGAACTATGTAGTGATAAGCTTTATGAGTTAAGTTGAGACATTGAAGTTGTGGGAACTGCATTCTAGTACCAGTCTGTACCTTAGCACTACTGTGAATCATTCATACACGTATCCTTCTTGTGGTGTTCCTGTTAAGTTACCCGAGGATTGTATATCACCTAGTTCTCCTTTCATTTATCGCTTCCGTCTGGTAAAACTACAGCTGAACTACTACTACTTCTACTACTACTCTTCAGCTATAGACTATTGCGCTACACAAACGAGACATAGTTGTCATTAAGTAGTGTAAAAACCCACAAATCACAATGAGTAATAGTTGAGTGACATCAGAACTCACATGGTTCATATCATGTGATGGCTGTGAAACTGGTTTGTGTGAGGGTGACAATTCATAGTTGATACGGGTTTGTATACACTCTCAGCTTTTTGAATTCATGTTGGACTAAATTCTAAGTAAGATGGAGGCTTGCTCTGAAAACAATGACTTGTGTACTAAGGCTTGGCGATTGGATGAATATATCAGCTATCGATGATAGGCTTTTTGCTGATTGTTTTTACAAGAGCGATTTATTTATTTGACCATGAATAAGTTTGCTAATAATGTTGGTTGAAGCTAAGAGTCAACAGAAAAAATAATAACACTGTTTTAACAGCACCCTCTTCCAGCTTCCAGCAAATGCACCCTCCTCAGAGTGCGCACAAATGCAGCGATTCATTTACTCCAACTTATAACAGAAAGAAAGAAAGGCAGTAGCCTATGTTCAGAAAAGGAACCCCCACATTTTATTTAAATTAAAAACTCCACAATGCTGGGGAGGGAAACAAAGAGAAATTGGCTTCTTTTTTCCACCAATGGTTACAGGCTGTTCCAGTGTTTATCTGTCTTACACACTTCACCAAACAAAAAATACAAAATTAAACAAAAAGTTAAAAATCTCTGATAAAATGGTAAGTCTTTTGCCAATTTGGCGCATCTCAAGAAAATAAATAAATACATTAATTAATTCATAATCTAAAAAGTAGCTATATTAATACTGAAACAAACAAGAAAAGAAAGTAAAATATTCCCTCCAAAAAAACCTTTCTAAATGGGCAAATAAGTTCATGGATGATTGCTCTGCCCATCAAAAAGTCTGTGCCTGCGTGAATATATTGCCTAACGTCGGTTGGAAAATTTTTACATATCTCCCAACCTTATTTTGTTCATAATACAAGATAATTTGGTACAAGATTCAATGATGTACTAATTGATATTAAGATTAATGTCTTTGTCACCAGTGCTGTCTTTACTTCCTCCAGCTGACACTCAGCTCTACACAGTAATGCCCCATAGGGCTGAGCCATATTATACCGTTCACGGTAATACCGGTATAATGTTAGGCAACAATAGGAAAATGAAATATCGCGATAGAATATGAGTAAAACGCGCATGCGCAGTGCCTTTGTTTTCATACGCACATGGCCGATTGTTGAGTGAAACAGATGAACCAGAATTGGTTTGTAAAAATGGTGCAACTTCAGTGATGTGGAACTGGTTTGGTGTTTGTCCGTCAGATACACGACAAAGCACATTTTTTTTGCAGAACATGCAAGCGGCCATCGTTATTGTCGTATTTGTCGGACTAAGATGCTCTTAAATCTGGGAGTAATCTGGGTCCTAAACTCCTTATTCTTCAGTTCAAACGAACACTGCAGCATCACTGAGCGTTAAAAACTGTCTAAATTCTTTCATCTTTAATAAAACGATCAGCATTGCTGCTTTACCAGGTGTAACTATGAAGTTTAACTTCCAGGCATCCATTAAAACAAAATTTATTACATTTAACAGAGTTAGAAGTTAGCGGGAAGCTAGCGGAAGTTAGCTCGCTAGTTACCTAAGCATGATATTGCATGTTCTGACTGAGAGATTTCTGAAAAAAATCAAACGTACAGCTCTGCTATCACTTCCAACATAAATGAAGACAGGAAACTAAACAGCAGTGACATTTGTAGGGTTACTGAAGTTGGGCTAGCTGGTATATAATGATGTGCTACGTAATCGCTAGCGACACAGCTATGTTAGCATAACATAAACAGGGAAGCTGGAGGACGAACACTAACACTTTTCCACTTATAAAAGTTAACGTTAAGGTTCCTCATGGTTAGAGACAAATGCAATCGCATGGCAGGGTGCTGTAAACAGACCAAACTTCAGTCAGGAGAACAACTGAGATAATCCATCCACAATACGAGGTTAGTCATTAATATACTGCAACAACATGGGAATAGAGCAGCTGCCAGAGAATTCAACATTAATGAATCAATGGTACAGAAGTGGAGGAAGCAAGAAGAATGAGTTTAATAAAGTTTGATTTATCTGACTGCTTTGTTTCGCTTGATGTGCGTTATAATCCCGTGCACCTTATGGTCCGAAAAATACGTATTGCACACTGCAGTTTAATTTTGCAAAGCACCTCTTTTTAACTTCAGTGGATATTATATATGGTTATGCTCAGGATATGTCAGCCCATTTCTACTGGAAATGCCTTTTGGTTAAACTTTCAGCAAGGAATTTGTATTTGCACTGTTACATTTTTATAAAGCTTTAATGTACATAAAAACCAGCTTCTTATTTAAGTGAAAATAAATGGAAGGTTTTCTTTTTGCGCTAGTAATGTTGTGGAGTTGTATTTTGTCTCGCATCAATTATATCGTCAGTTATATCGTTATCGCAAATTTTCAAATATATATCGTGATAAATATTTTTGGCCATATCGCCCTGCTCTAATGCCCCATCTCCTCAGTAGTTTGCATTAGGGCTGGGCCATATCATACCGTTCACGGTAATATAATATAATGTTGAGCAATGATAAGAAAATGAAATATCACTAGGGCTGCTCAATTAATCGAATTTTAATCACGATTACGATCTGGGCTTTCAACGATCATTAAAAATGACTGAGCCGATTATTAGCCCCTCCCTCATTTATCCGCGACACCTTAAAGGCTGGTCCGTGAAAATATTGTCGGGCATAAACCGGTCCATGACGCAAAGAAGGTTGGAGACCGCTGATTAAGAGGACCCGAGGGAAGCTCGGAAAGCTAAGCAGAAGTTATTTGGAGAGGAGAGTGACTGCCGTTGGTTGAAAAGAGAGGTAAAAAAAACTTCAGTGGTGTTGCACACTATTTTATATTATTTTTTTTAAAGTCATTGTTAACCCTTTAAAGCCGGTCAGAGCAGCATGCTCCGTTTTGCGTAACTATTTTTAAATCCCTGTAGAACCTGAACCGTGTAAGCTAGCGCAATAATTTGTTTTGCATATGAAACCAGAGGAGTTGTACTTACATCTTATGCCATCAGCTTGTCCTCGGTCACGGTTTCCTTCCACATAAAGCTTTGCAAAAATTGCATAAAAAGCGCTTGCAGGAACAAAAACATAATATTCCAGAAACACGCTTTGCCGATCCGATCAGCTGTTCGTAACACTTCCCACAGTGAAACAGACGTCAGCGCGAACTATCGCATGTCCACCATTTCCTGGCCGAAACCGGAAGTGATGTCATTTTCGCTGAAAATGTAGTTTCTTTACTTGTAGGCCTTAAAAGCCTATACTGGTCATGTTTGACTTTTCTGAATAGTTTCTGGGATGCTTAGAACTCAAATTGCACTGCTGGAAATAGTTTATTTTGATGCACCTGCTGTTTTCTTTGCAAATTTGCATCATAGGATTGTTTTTTCGTTTTTCCTGTTGCTGTATCTCCAAAATAAAACTATGAAGACACTCAAACTAAATTTCCTGTTGTTGTAAACTATTTTTTGCAACTTTTTTGTATTTAAAGTTTTGAGGGATAAACCTCTTAAATTTCTCCAAGTAGAAATATATGTAAAAAAAACAAAAACGATTTTCAATTTTTTTGTAGTTTATTGCACTTGTTTGCAATTAATGCAGTTACTATGGACTTAATGCATACATATTATTAAAATATGGGCTATAACAGTTGATGTATAGCAACTTGAAATGCTCTCACAAATGGCACTACAACATGTAAAAAAAAATAATATAAGCTCTGGCGGACTTGGTTCTATGGTAGGTCTTAAAGGGTTAAATAAATAAATATCGTCAAATAATAGTGATCTCAATTTCAGTGAAAATAATCGTGATTATCATTTTTGCCATAATCGAGCAGCCCTACACAAAACTCTACGTCCAGATGAACAGAATCAACTTTTGGAGATTAATTGTTATGGTTTTCCATTGACTGTTTTGTGTTAATCTCTGGGTTGTAAAGCATTGTTCTTTTTCTGTTAGCCACTTCGATTCTTTTTCCTTATTTATACTTGCTTTTCTTTTTTTTATTTGTTACCAGAGGGGATCTCCTAAAGAGGAATATCTAAATTTTCACTGCAACATAATTATGGAATTTTAGTGTTATATGAAACTGTGCTTATTTAACACTAATGGAACACAGTTATTGCTGTGTCTTAAGCTGATAAAGATTATAATGTCAGAGATTTCTGCTTCTTCACCTCCAAACAACAGCATTATCAGCTCATTTTAGCCACTTCACACTATCGTCATGTCACTTTGTGCAGAGTACTGACAATCTGCCACTAAATGGGATGATCCCTGCTAAAGATGTTCATTTGCAGCTCAGCGTCATGTGCATTTGCACTTTTGTTGTCTTTACCGAGGTCCTTGACTGGTGTAGTAAATGTTTACTAAGCTGTGGTTGGCATGTTAAGTGGATTTTTACTCCACCACCCAAACACCAAAGAACCTGAAAAACAATCCAACATTTGAAGTAATCCTTTCTTCACCCAACAGACCTGTTTTTGTTTTTCTTTTCAGAAACTGTAGGGCATAAAAAGCCTCTTTCCTTTAGTGCAGCATGGACAGCTTCTTCAAGGCAGCTGTATGTGATCTGGACAAGCTGCTAGATGACTTTGAACTCAATAGTGGTAAGACCAGTCACACATCACATGGACAGTAACATCTGATAAGGGATAGACATGATTCATTGTTAATGGATTTATTCATTTTATAGTTTATCTCAGTAAAGATATAACAACTGATAACACAAGTAACAAAGAATGTGTATGGAATTATTATATTATACTATTATAAGTCACGTGCGAGAAAAAACATAATCTGAGCAAATAATTTCATTTCACAGGTGCAATTAACTTCCCTGTGTTTAAATTCAATAACTCGCATGCGTAGAACTTAGCAGCCATGCACAGAAAGAAGCCATCGCGAACACAAGAGTGTCTGCTTTGAGGCTGCTGCAGTTTCACACTCTCGTGGGTAGTCCTCGGCAGGATTGGACTGACTTTTGACTGTTTGGAGGCGGAGCCCAAAGGAAGTGCGTGTCCTATTGGTAATTTTGATGCTCAGTTCCGGTTTCGGCATTAAACTGAGTTACACTGTAGCAGCAACAGAAGCATTGTTTAAAACTGTACTTCTTTGCAATATGGAAAATAAACTTTGCCAAATTAATTATCAACAGTTGTTGATTGCTGGGTAGCAATAAAAATACTGACAACTAGGGCTGGGCGATATGACCCAAAATTCATATCTCGATATTTTTTAGCTGGATGGCGATATAAGATATATATCTCGATATATTTTTTTTAAAGCCATAAAGTAAGAACAAAAAGAGAGTTCTTAGTCAAAGCTGTGTCCCAGATGAAAATAAATTATGAGCATTTATTAAATAATTAAATAATAATGCTCCATAAATAAAAGAAAACAATGTTGTTTTTGTGCATAACAAAAAGCTCACAATTGTGCAGTCAAAATGTAAACTAAAAGACGCCGAGCACAATAACAAAGACAGATTTCACAGCTGCTCTGTTCCCAACTTGACTGACAGCCTGGAGTTTGTAATCCGCTTCGCAACCACGTCTCTTAACAGGTGCCATTTATGGTCCTTATACACAGTAGGGTAATACTACATTGAAGCACAGTACGTATCACTCCGCGAGGCTCAGCCGTAATGCTCCGACAATCCATCAAGCGGTGCTGCTCCGTAGCTTACCAAAGTCGTACTAAAACATTTTTTGACAGATTGCTGAGATTGTTCCACATGAAATCTGTTCGCGGCCATCAAGCACAACCAGAATTCATACATAAGGCGCGCTGTCAACTTTTGAGAAAATGCAAGGATTTTAGGCCGTGCAGCACCTCTGGGCTGCATGGCGTTAGCGTGGTTAGCTCGTTAGCCTGGTTAGCTAGCTAACACGTTGATGCCGTCCAGCCCCACGCACGGGGCGATGCGCAGTAACTCGTTAACGGAGATTTGCCGTGTCCATCTTGTCGCTTCCTGCAGGTGAAGCGATGGGGGAGGAGGGGGAGTTGTGTTCAGTGAAGGAGAGGCGAGGCCGAGTAACGTTGCGTAAAGACGAAAGTGGACGAAAGAGAGGCAAATTTGCGGTTCCACAAGTATAATTATAACGTAACATAGACTATATCGATATAAAGGATATTGTCACATCTTGTATAAAAATATATCGATATTTTTTAAAAACTCGATATATCGCCCAGCTCTACTGACAACTGTCACTGAATTACTTTGATGCTAAAGAAAATCCTTTAAACCAGAGGATTAAGGAACTTTTGAAGCTATGGCAGTGCTGTTGTCCCAATGTGTTGTACAGTACTCCATAGCTTTTATGATTTAAAAAAACAACAGCAAAAAAACCCTAACTCGTAACGAGAACCAGGAAAGGGAGTGAGAAATTAGAACTTTCGCTAAAATACGTACATTTAAAAAAGTTGCTCAATCTGCAGCCAACACATGTAACTGTACATACCATAAGTTGGAGTGTTTCATAATGTGCCCTAGATTTCTGCGGTTTTAGCATTTTTTTTCTCCCCAGTGTTAAAGTGAAGCCAGTGATTTAAAAAGTCAACAAATCCTCAATACAGATGTGTATCAAAGATCAAGTCTTTCATACTGATTTTTGATTTATTTAACAACTGATAACACAAGGAACTGATGTTTTTGTTTATCATACAGCAGATTAATGGGACAGCAGTGCAGAGACTTGCATTAGAATCTTCTGCTTTTAAACATTTCTTCAGCATTAAAGTAATTCAGTGACAGTTGTCAGTATTTTCACTGCTAAGAGCAACCAACTAACTTTTGTTTTTGTGAGCACTGCTCAGAAGTGGCAAAACAGTAAATCAGACAATCTTTACATCTTGGGAAACAAGATATTTAAAAGAGATGATGTTAAAAAAACACCACATTTTGTGTAACTTCTTGGTCTGTGTTACAAAACTAGCAACCTTTGTCACACCAAGTTAACATGCATACGTTATACACACACACACATCTATATTTACTCACAGACACGCGCATAGATGTACATGCATACGTACACATTTATCAGTGTACCTACAGACAAATATTTTCTCTTATCAGCAACATGTTGATATTTTCATTCTATACAATAGTGCCCAGTGACTTCTTTTTTTGGCCAGGCAGTGCATATAGCAGAATATATATAGCAGAATCTCTGTCAGGTCTGGAAGCCAGGAAGGAAGACTCTCACTCAGGCAAAGCCGTGTCCCATCTGGAGATGCCGGATTTTATACTCAAACCTGTGATTCAATGATACTTTGTCAAACATCCAAGGTTTAGCCAAAAATGGTGTTTCTTCTAGAACTAACAACAACTGCAGTGTGTTTGTACTCTTAGCACATTTAAATAAGTTTTACACATTTGTCTTTATGAAGACAAATGGCTGTCTTCATTTGTCATGTTACTGGCATGCAGTACCGTATTTTCACGACCATAAGACGCACTGTACTAAAAGGCGCAGTCTCAGTTATGTGTGCCATTACTGTATTTAACACACACATAAGGCGCACTGGATTATAGGGCGCATACAAGTACCGTATGCGTATTTAAAAATAAAGCGGGAGCAAACCTGAGTTCGGTACCTTACTCACATTTCTATTACCGGTAATCGTCATCATCAACAACACACAAGCATACAAGTGTGCGTATTTAAAAATAAAGCAGGAGCAAAACGAAGTTTGGTACTCACATTTTTATCATCAATCAAACCCATCGAAGTCCTCATCCTCTGTGTCTGAATTGAACAGCTGCGCTAAATCTCCATCAAACATGCCAAGTTCACTTTCTTCACTGTCAGAGTCACTTTCCGTGCCGTGCGGCTCCTGGGAAATGATGCCGGCTTTTGCGAAAGCTCAAACAACAGTGCCAGCAGACATGTTAGCCCAAGCATCTACAATCCATTGGCAAATTGTGGCGTAACTCGCCCGGCGCTGCCTTCCACTCTTGGTGAAACTGTGGTCTCCATCGGTCATCCATCGCTCCCAGGCCGCTCGCAGCCTTACTTTGAACGGGCAGTTCACACCGATGTCCAGCGGTTGGAGTTCCTTTGTCAGGCCTCCCGGAATGACAGCAAGCTCACAGTTCATTTGTTTCACTAGTTTTTTCACATTGGCTGTGAGATGGGCACGCATAGAGTCACAGATTAAGAGCGATGGTGATGCGTGGAAAAAACCACCTGGTCTCCTTACATACACCTCCCTCAGCCACTCTTTCATCATTTCCTCATCCATCCAGCCCTTTTCATTTGCCTTAATGATGATTCCTGCTGGAAACTTCTCTTTAGGCAAAGTCTTTCGCTTAAAAATCACCATAGGCGGCAGTTTCTGTCCATTAGCATGGCAGCCAAGCACAACAGCAAAAGAAGACTTTTCATACCCCGTTGTGCGTATCGCTACCGTGCTGGTCCCCTTCTTCTCCACAGTGTGACTCACCGGGATGTCAAAAGTGAGCGGGACCTCGTCCATGTTTGTGATGTGGCTGGGCTGGATGTTTTTGTCGCTGATGTGTTTGCTGCAGTAGGAGCGGAAGATGGCCAGCTTTTCCTTATAATCCGCTGGAAGTTGCTGCGCTACCGTAGTCCTGGTCCGGATGGAAAAATGGCACCGTTTCATAAAACGAAAGCACCAAGACGGACCTCCTTGGAAATGTTCAATGTTCATCTCTTCAGCTAGTGAAACTGCTTTTAGCCGAATGGTGACCGTCGAAACGCTTCTCCCGCTCGTTCTTTGCTCGATGATCCACCGCTCGAGTCTTTCCTCCAACTCGGGCCACCTCGCCTTATGTCCGCGGAAACTCAGCTGCATTTTCTTGACCTGCCGGAGCTTGTTTTCTAGCTTCCTCCATTTGCGAACCATCGATTCGTTAATCTTAAATTCTCTCGCCGCTGCTCGATTTCCATGTTCCTCCGCATAGCTGATGGCCTTCAGTTTAAACTGTGCTTCATAAGCGTGTCTCTTTGCCATTTTCAGGGTTGTTAAAACAACGATGTTCCACATAATGCACATACCTGTCCTTTTAGACAGGTATGTGCGATTGTCCGGTATATACGATCAACGCCCACACTTCACCCTTTAGCGTTCTCATGGTGTTCTCTACTACGTCATCCTTACAACACACAGGGCGCACTGCGCTATAGGGCGCGCCGTACTTTTTGAAGAAAATCTAAGACTTTTAAGTGCGCCTTATGGTCGTGAAAATACGGTAGTCTGTTTACTGGAGGGTCACAGGATGCCTAAGTAACCAAATTACTTTATTAGAACTTGGCATTTTTTGCAGTTAGTAAATATAACCGTGTATTTGTATTTTAGCACTCATGGTTTGGATAGCAGCACAACTTTGACCCCAGAACCATATTACCAGATTGGGGGGGGGAAAGCACCAAAAAAAATCTAGCAAAACAGAATTGACGGTGCCAGTGTATCAAAAGTACAGCTCAAGTGTAATTGAATTAACTGTTTTCCTTTTTTTGGATTGCAGAGGAACACGAAGGCAGGCCTGTTTCCCTGAAGCCCTCTGTGTACCCCTTCTCCTCACTTGGCCCTCAGTGTTCACCTATAGAGCTGTCCCCAAATCCACCAAGCCTCCCGGACCTTAATTCTCTTCATTATGGATTGACACCCGGCTGTCCTGATGGTTCTGCCAGTCATAACCATAACCGCAGCACTGATAGAGAGGTCAAAGGTCAGCCTCTCACTGGTGTGGACCTTCTGTTGTCTGTGGATCGCAGGTCAGCCAAAAGCTCTACCCCTCCCTGTCCAGACAGAGCTTTGAAACCTGTCTGCGACCTTGTGAATGACACAAGCTCAGCCATTCTGGTCAGGTCCAGTAGCCACGATGCCTTCAGTAAGCTGGACATTGTGGAAAAGCAAATGGAGGAAGAGGAAGCACTGCTTGTGGATTTTAACAGCCCCGAAGTAGGACAAGAGCAAGAGGGTGCATGCCATAGTCGAGACACTCAAAAAGAGCAAACCCTTGTAGGGAAGGGAGAGGTACTGTTGAGTCTAGATTTACATCAGCAGAGTGGTGGATACTCTGCCTCACTCAGTCTGCTTGATGTCATTCTCCCCGCAGCAGTGGAAAGGAGCTGTGATCCCGCAGATCATTCACTATCTTCAATAGATACTGACTTAGCTAATAAAGAGGAGGGGGACAGTGACGGGGGGGATATCTCTGACCAAGTAGTTGAGAACTCTGTGGAACAGAGTGATCTGGATCCTGTTGATGGTGTTAGGAAAACTAGAACAATCAAAGTTAGTAAAGAGAATGAGTCTCATGAAGCCTTGGATGAATGTGAAGCAGAGGGTCTTCCAGGTCAGGAATCCAAAGCCTCACACAGCAAGCCGGTAGCCCTGTCATGTTTACCCATAGCTGTGTCCATGTGCGGCGCTCTTGTGAACCCAAAGACCACAGAAGATGATTCAGGGGAAGCTGAGCTATGCATTGATGCAGATGTGTCTGAGAGCACAGAGGCAGAATCCCTGTCAGGCCTGGAAGCCAAGGAGGAAGAGTCCCACCCGGAGGCACCCGCTTCCCACCCGGAGGCACCCGCTTCCCACCCGGAGGCACCCACTTCCCCCCCGGAGGCACCCGCTTCCCACCCGGAGGCACCCGCTTTACCTGCTTTTGTGGTCCAGGAGGTTGCAGAGGGCAGACAGTCTCCAGAGGGGCAACAACAGATTTTTCTTGAAGCTTCTACAGATCTTACCTCCACCAATTGTTCAGAAACCAGCCTAGTAGATCCTCCAGAGTTTGGTTTCCAGTACCTGCCTGAGAGCGACCAGGCTGAGCTGCTGGTTACAGATGAGGAGTTGGATGCTTTCCTGCAAGCACATGCTGAAGCAGAACAGGGTGTTTCTTATCCTGAATCTCTCCCAGAATCAAACAGGGCTCCAGAGGAAGGGCTTGTAAAACAGGACTTAGGTCTACCTTTTCCAGAAAGTGATCAAGCAATATGTGTATCTGCAGAGGGGAGCATTAACCCTGGTGCTCTATCAGTATCAGAGGACTCTTGCAGACCTTGGCAAGACTATTCTTCTGGGGTAAGCTCTCTGACCAGCAACACTTTCCAGTCCCAGCACAGCAGTAGCCCTGATCTACAACCCTCCTATGGAGGTGCAAGACCTAAACAGCTGCACTGCCAAACTGCAAGATCTCCAGCAACAGGAGAAGAGGAAGAGGGGGAGCTGGCTCAGATGTTAAGTGCTTCTACAACAGTGCCAAGTACTGCACAGGATGGAAAACGTTCACCAATAAACCCCAGTATTACAGATGAGCATTCCATCAACTTTAGGGATTCTAACCCTTCATATGCAACTCAGGAGGATCAGGATTACAGTGTGGTGTATGATGAACTGTCAGAACCCCCACCTTACCCTGGGGAGTTTACCATAGACAGTGCCAAGGCAGTGAGCTGCAAAAGGGAGGGAGTGGAGGAGCTAGGGAACAGACAGCCTGCTTGGGTGCCAGACTCTGAAGCTCCCAACTGTATGAAGTGCAATCAGAAGTTCACTTTTACCAAAAGGCGGCATCACTGTCGTGCCTGTGGGAAGGTATGTTAGTCACTGAATAGAATGTATTTTACACTTGAATATTAGATTGTGTCAGCATTATTGTCAGCTGTAAATACAGTGTGGCTGCAATTAATGGTTGTTATGACATGTTGTCAAATGGCTTTTTTCTCTGGCTTGCCGTTAAAAAAAAATCCAGTGGCTTTCAGTGAGAAAGAGTCAGATTCATTAATTTAGAGCCACATAAATTTTGTGGGGTGTGTTTTTTTTTTTGTTTTTTTTTTGTGGGGTTTTTTTGGCCAACACAAGTCATTCCTTTTTTCCCCGTTAAGGCCCTTGGCCTAATCTGATTTCAGGGTCAACTTTATCCTGTATTATGATACCAGAGTTTTGTTTTAATTATACCAATAACCACAGTCAGCCTTGAGGAGTCCATATTGGTTGATCCCTAATGTATAACCAACTGTTACTTTCCACAATAACAGTGGCTCCATAGTGTTAACGAATAGTTATGTCTATAACTTCAATTCCCTTTCAGTTGATTCACTCGGTACAACACATACAGTTGTGGTCAAAAGTTTACATACACTTGTAAAGAATATAATATAATGGCTCTACCGAGCATCCCGTTATTTCTAAAACTCTGATTTTTCTCTGATAGAGTGATTGGAACAAATACTTCTTTGTCACAAAAAACATTCATGAAGTTTGGTTCTTTAATGACTTTATTATGGGTTAACAGAAAAAGGTGATCACATTTTCTGGGTCAAAAATAATCATACGGCAACATGAATTAGCAATTTTGGTGACTTAGAAAGTTGTCAGTGAACTGAGCTTCATAGCATGGCCTCTTAACTGCTTGTGAGTGATTATGAGTGATGACAGCTGGTGACTTCTCTTAGGCCAGTTAAATAGGGCTCATTGGATACAAACGCTACAATAGGAAAGTCAAAGGAGCTCAGCATGGATCTGAAAAAGCGAATTATTGACTTGAACAAGTCAGGAAAGTCACTTGGGGCCATTTCAAAGCAGCTGCATGTCCCAAGAGCAACAGTGCAAACAATTGTTTGTAAGTATAAAGTACATGGCACTGTTTCGTCACTGCCAAGATCAGGAAGAAAACGCAAGCTATCACCTGCTGCTGAGAGAAAATTGGTCAGGAGGGTGAAGAGTCAACCAAGAATCACCAAAAAGCAGATCTGCCAAGAATTTGAAGCTGCTGGAACACAGGTGTCATTGTCCACAGTCAAACGTGCTTTGCATCTCCATGGACTGAGAGGCTGCCGTGCAAGAAGGAAGCCCTTGCTCCAAAAGCGGCACCTTAAGGCTCGACTGAAGTTTGCTGCTGATCACATGGACGAAGATAAGACTTTCTGGAGGAAAGTTCTGTGGTCAGATGAAACAAAAATCGAGCTTTTTGGCCACAATGCCCAGCAATATGTTTGGAGGAGAAAAGGTGAGGCCTTTAACCCCAAGAACACCATGCCTACAATCAAGCATGGTGGTGGGAGTATTATGCTGTGGGGCTGTTTTGCTGCCAATGGAACTGGTGCTTTACAGAGAGTAAATGGGATAATGAAGAAGGAGGATTATCTTCACATTCTTCAACATAACCTAAAATCATCAGCACACAGGTTGGGTCTTGGGCGCAGTTGGGTGTTCCAACAGGACAATGACCCCAAACACACATCAAAAGTGGTAAAGGAATGGCTAAGTCAGGCTAGAATAAAGGTTTTAGAATGGTCTTCCCAAAGTCCTGACTTAAACCCCATTGAAAACATGTGGACAATGCTGAAGAAACAAGTCCATGTCAGAAAGCCATCAAATTTAACTGAACTGCACCAATTCTGTCAAGAGGAGTGGTCAAAGATTCAACCAGAAGCTTGCCAGAAGCTTGTGGATGGCTACCAAAAGCGCCTAATTGAAGTGAAAATGGCTAAGGGACATGTAACCAAATATTAGCACTGCTGTATGTATATTTCTGACCCAGCAGATGTGATCACTTTTTTCTGTTAACCCATAATAAAGTCATTAAAGAACCAAACTGTTTTTTGTGACAAAGAAGTATTTGTTCCAATCACCCTCAGAGAAAAATCAGTTTTAGAAATAACGGGACGCTCGGTAGAGCCATTATATTATATTCTTTACAAGTGTATGTAAACTTTTGACCACAACTGTAAGTATGGGACATATATATACGCCCCGCAGAGCAGCCACCGAACCGGAATCGGACCACCACCACCTTAGTGAGCGATAGATCCAGCAGAAAGGACAGTATGAGCCACCGAAGGGGCTATAACGTCCAACCGATAAAACCGTACAAAAGTTTTTAAAAACTTTTAAAAGTTTGGCATGAGCCCGCTGGCGGGCTCATGCCAAGCTGAAGCCCGCCAGCGCTCCTGCATGGTTTTGGCTCGTCATCGGCTAACCTGTCAACATGTTCCATGTGGTCAGCCCAGCTAATTGCCCGGACATCGACCGGATAATTCTCGTCTTCGGACTCGGACGAAGCCAGGGCTCCAGACTCGGAAAGGAGAGGTTCATGCCGTGCAACAGCAGAGCGTCCCAGCACTATTTCCACAAACGCCACCGCGTGTTTCCAGGATCGAGCGCCGGAGCTAGCGACAAAACGCACAGGCTTCAGGCTCCGTCAATGCTCTCCTAGCGTGGATGATCCCCAGGCAGACAGGGCAGGCATTGTGCTGGTCGCTGTTGTGCAAAGAGAAACCGCATCCCTGAAGACGGGGGCGAACAGAAGATTTCTGCTTTGCTCGCATCAGTTTGGAGTCCATTCCAAAACGCAAACCCAAACGCTGCACTCCGCGGGCAGCCTACGGACCAACTGCGTTGGTGGAGGTTGACACCAACAGGGGCAGTTAAGCTAAGTTCAAGTCCGCAGACAGTGGAGCTAACTAGTAGCAGCTAGCTAGCCCAACTCAGCAGAGGTGTTCTCAGCGAGGTGAAGAGCATAAGAACTGAAGCATGACTGTGATGACAGCGGCTATATGTGCAGGCGGGTCCGTGCGCGTGTCATCAAATGTCATCCGCCTTAAAGGCGTGAATAAAGGTTTCTTCAGCCAAGACACGCAAGGGCGTGATATCCCATGCTTAGGTGTTGTACCGAGTGAATCAATTGAAAGGGAACACCAGTGCCTAGCATGCGAAGGTATCACTTTCAAAACTGGGAGGTGATGCAAATTCCTGGATGGGTTGCGTCAGGAAGGGCATTTGGCCTAAAATTTATACAAGTTCAGACATGCAGATCTATTCACTGTGGCAACCCCTTGCAAATAGCAGCTGAAAGAAGTCAACTTCTGCAGTAATAGCAAAGCAAAGTGTAATTAGTCAGCCACTAGCCGCACAGCATTTACCTGACTTCAGTAGCTTTGTTAAATGCAAGTGTTCAGGTAGACAAAGAGTGCTACATAATAAAGCAATACAGCTGTTGTTTCACATAATTATTATTCCTTTATTTATCCAGGTAAATATCTCATTGAGATTAAAAATGTCATTTGTAAGAGAAACTTAAACAGTTTAATGCCGTTAAGCTGGGCATACACTGTGCGTTTTTTTTTTTTCAGTCACGTTATTCAGCTCCTGCTCAAACTGTACAATTAAATCGCAGGGGTTAGAGGTTCGTCGGTCATGATGCAGGGTCTCACACTATATGGCCCGATGCACTGATGTGACCTGAGTGCTCACACTGTGCGTCCATAACATGAAGCTTATAACACTAAATCTGTCTCTTGCTCTCCCTCTCTGTCTTTACTCACACAGACACACACACCACCACCATCAACTTTGCTAAATTGCTTATGAAAAACATTGACCAGGCAGCTGCAGTTGAGCAGCAATGTCCATACAACTCTTTTCATAGTTGGTGCAGTCATGATAAAGTTCTACAAGTTATGCCTCTATCGCTTGTGTCCAGATCACACGCTGCACTTCTGTTTGCGCATGCGCAGTGTGAGAGGCTGCGTTGACAACCTCACAAGGGCCAACAGGATTTCAAATAGGTTTGATTTCCTTGCGAGCATACGATTGATGATCGGGAGCTATTCGTGAGGTGTTAATCGCTTCTCGTTACCCCATGTATACTCCACGATGCACGACACACAATTAAGGTGAAACTTGGGCCGATCCCCAAAACGGTCGCACAACTGAAAAATATGCTCAAAATGGGCCAAAGATCACACAGAGTATGCCCAGCTTTACAATTAAACAGTTAATTGACTCAGAAATGCAGAGTTCACTGTTGAATAATCAGATTTTTCCTGATTACTTTATACAAAAAAAATCTGAAAACTGTGAAAAGCATCCATCATAAAAATCTAGATCCCAAAAGTGATTCTGATAAATAAATCACCATAGAAGTGATTACCTAATGAGCTTCTTATAAATGCCTGTTTTGCATTGCCTGTTTTTTCTTCTTGTGTAATTCAAGGTATTTCTGGAAGTTTTTAGCATGTAAGGGTAAAATTTCTGATGAAGTGAGGACCAAATATAGCACAGTGAATTGATGTAAGCAGAGAGCATGAGTCAGCAGTTCTCTTTTCAGCTTTTCTATAGGTCTGTGCTGAGTCAAGTCCCTCAAAGGCCTCTTATTAAATCAGACATGATTAGGTTCTACTATTGTTTATAGCACAATCTTATGCTGTTTGAAGGACCAGATAGACAAACACGTTTCAACATCCTGTTAATTGTTGTCTTCTTCCAGACGTGAATTTACTGTCCATGCAGATTGCTGTGTAGCGTATCTATGCCGTCAATGTCATCCTCTCTCCTCTGTGGCAGGTTTACTGTGCTGTGTGCTGCAACAGGAAGTGTAAACTGAAGTACCTGGAGAAAGAGGCTCGTGTATGTGTCCTCTGCTTTGACACCATTCACAGAGGTAAGGTTCTTGTTTGGTTTATTTGTATGCCTTTATTAAGATCCCCATGTGTTGTACCATTATAAAATACATGATAATATAGCGAGTCAAACAGGTGGTGGGCGGCGTGTAAGGGGTCACCTGTGATGGCCCTGGTGAGAAATTGAGACAGAAAGAGTTGGCAATAGCCTCCAGGGGTGGCAGAGGGCAGTAAATGATTTAACTGCTCATCCAAACATGAGTGAGTAATGAAATTAAACTGTATTATGAAAATAAAGTAAATAAAATACAATAAATAAAGACAATAAAAATATTATTTGTCCTTTTGTGAGGACCAGTTTCAGCTCATGAGAAAGTTAGAGCATTTGAGCTGGCCTTTATATTTTCCTCACATTTCTTTAAATGCCTGTTTTGGAGTCAAAGCTTTTAGAGTTAAAGTTGAAATCAAGTTTGGACGTACTTAAATCTAACATTGTTTGCATTGTAACAATGGGTTGTGTTTCTTACATTAGTAGAAGGGAAAATGAGTTCTGATGGTTTTGTAGATTTGGTGTGTGTGTTTTTGTGCATGTATGTCTGTGTGTTCAACTATGCTAATGAATGAGTGAGTTTGTCTGTAAACGTTTAAAGGAAGATGTGGTGGCTGCATTGAAGAAAAACAAAGTTTTCCTCTGACAAGAAAGCCTAATTTCTGCTGTTCAGTACTGGAGGAATTTAAACTTTTACAAATTATTGCTTAGCTGTGTCTTTAATAAAACCTCTGTAACTTTGCTCTGCTTTACTTAAGCAGCATCATGTAATGTTCTTATGTTGATTCATGATTATCGATCTACTGCAGTATATTTTTAAGGTGGTTATCTGCTATAAAAATATAGGCCAGGAAAATCTCCTTCATGCTTTGTTTTGTCCTCAGTTACACAAAGGCATCTGTCGTGATCCTTACACCTCTGATGAAGTCTCACAAGTGTCAGCTTTGTTTTTATACATAGATATAAAAATATGGATATATACTGATAAATGATCAGAATTATATTTCTGACTGAGTCAAAATTGAATCGAATCGACCTTGCAAGGGACCTTGTGAATTGGAATTGAATCGATTATAGAAATCAAAATCAATACCCAGCCCCATTTCTATCCTAATGAAAACACATACAAGCTTTCCTTTAGTATTTAGGTAGGAACACAAAGCTGACAGCACAAAGCAAAGATAAGAATCCTAAATTTTGGGCGATGTAAATCAATTTACACATTAACATATTTCTGAAGTTTCTTCGTTACAGTGATTCTACTGTATAAACATGAACAGGTAGAAACAAAGGCTGCAGCCTGACTGCTCATCCATTTGCTACCTGAAGTTTAGGGTCTGGCTGCTAGGCTGGCGTGTGCATTCAACATCATTCTGGGTTCTTGGCTAGCTTAGTGTTATCATGCTGTATAGGCAGGTTCTTGCAATGAGCTGAATAATATGATGAAAGCCTTGAAATAAATATGGTCTAGTACACCTTATGCCCCTCTTTAGATTTACTCCTGCTTGCTCCAAGTATCAGTGCAATAGAGAGTGGTATAGCTGCCACAGTCAGCCTTCAACAGGCTACCTAATTTAAACATCAGACTAAGTTAACAGTTCATTTTTCGCTGTGTAAAACAAACAACGGTGGATTGGAACAGTTACAAAGTTAGCTTTTCCTCATGCCGGAGCTTGGTGATCAGGTAGTTTCGTTTACTTTTTCCAGTAAAAGTTTAATGCTGATTACAGGATTAAGTGATGCTGTTTTGGAGACTGGGAAAAACATTTTCTTTAACTCTCCCTGAGGTCACCATCTTGGTAACAATAAAAGACGTGGAAATAGGCACCTTTTTTTTAGCTGGACTGCAGCAGTGATATGGAGAGAGATGGGAGTTGATTGCAGAGGAAAGTGATAACAGGACACTATTACTTGTCCTTGAGCTTGTGAGTCTATGTAGTACAGGACCACCGAGTGCAGTGGACATGTGATGCTCACATGCTGTCTAAATTAAGGAGGAGATGGTCCACTTTAGTGGCTTTTGGATGCTCGGGCAGTGTGTTGCAATCCTTCTCTTCTCTCCCTCACACAGCTCCTCCTCTCCTCCCCTCTCTTGCTTTCCTCTCCCTCACTGACATCAGTATACGAGGCTTACTGCATACACCTCAGCCTACAGCTAATAGCCTGTTATTATTTACGAGAGGAGCCACTTCAGAAAAGCTGTGAGGACTGGTCTGATGTCAGTTGGCGAGAGAGATTTGTCATAACGTGGATTAATTGTGTTTTAGTTGAGGAGGAGATGATGAGGTAAGATGCTTCTTACTTGTAATGAATAAAATGTTGGAAACTTTGTACTGCTGCTGTGCTGGATTGTTTGAGTTTAGAATGTGTGCATATATTGCAAATCAGTGTTTTGTCTCCATTTTAAGTAATATATTTGGTTATGTTACCGTTGCACTGAAAATGGGGTCAGTAAATAGCCTTAAGCCTTGGTTGACTTTTTTTCTGCCATGTCATCCTTTCGTTGCACAGCAAGGCGAATAACTGTTCTTGCATTGATACTAATTGAATTATTGATACTAATTGAATTACTTAAAAGAAATTATAGAAACAAGGATCTAAATAACAATAATATCTTTGTAATGTTTCAATCTGCTGTGGTTGCATTCCTGTGTTTTTGAAAGCGACATTGTTGTTGCTGTCATTACATACTGGATAAGTAAAGCTATGTGATACATAATCAATATAATACGACATAATTGCTTGATCAGCAGCGCTGAGAAAAGCTGCTCTGAAAGCCTCTCCACTATAGCCAGTTTTCCTGAAAGTAATAACTCATCTTATAGCAATGTTGGGGACTAAACCAATATCCAACTGGCACAGCTTTAGAAAAGCTGTTATGCTGATGTACGCTACAGTCCTACACCCCAACACTGAACTTTATGAATACAGAAACTTGAGAACAAGGCAAGAAGGAGTTTCAAATTTATACGTGTGTGTATATATAAGTGTACGTCCTAAAACTTGACCTCATGATCAAGGATAGCGGTTACATTTTGTGAACATCTTGTGAATGTGATAGTTTGAGAACGTAGGATTTTGGAACTGATACCATCGGTGTATCGGCTTAAGGGTACCACTGGCTGCCACCAATTTTATTCTTTTAGTCAGTGAGCTAGAGGAAACATGTAGCGGCACTCTTCTGTATCATTCACCTGCTGCATTAAGAGGGACTCCAACTCCACCATCTTGGACTGCAGCTGGTAATGATAGCTAGAGAGCCACACTTAAGGGAATGTGGAGCAGGTGGAAAGTGGTTCACGTTCCATAACAACACAATCACCGAGGCAGCAATACAGATGGAGGGCTACCAGCTGCAGGCCAGGACAATGGAGTCGATGTCCATCTGTAAGAGAACTAATTTGAGAGGCGTTTTGTTATTTGTCAGGATTTTCTTAATTAAAATTCCTGCAGTGGAAGTCTGTGTGAATATTATATACTTGACAAATTCAATATTTAAACTGCATTTAGACGCATTTAGATATATATCTGTGTTAGTCCATTATTGGTCAGATACTGCTAATATACTGTCCAGCTTTTTTTCAACAGGCTTCTCTGAAGAAACTTACTGATAGAGATGCTTTTTCCTTCTCCAGTGTCCTCACTTATTTTCCAAATCTGTAACAGAACCGCAGAAAGTGGAAGTCCTTTTTAATTAAACCAATGAAATATAGCTATAATAATATGTTGCAGTGCTTTCCTTTGTTCTCCACCATTTGCACTTTCTAAACACAACTTATTAATTACAGGAAAATTATTCACAATCTTGTAGCCATTGCAGTAGACATGCCCCCCCTTTTATCTTCTGTATGCTTTTTTTAAATCTTGTTTTAATTTTTGTAACAACCATTAATTAATTGTAGATTAATTGTAGATTATTTTTTTTAAAGCAAAAAGCAATATCCTGGTTCTTCGTAGCAGGGGACAAATTTAGGCTGAGTGGGCCTTATAGGCCTCAGTCACACAGACCTGTAAACTGGGCCACTTGGGAAAAATGTATGGATTGCATTCAAAATAAAAGTTGTGCCTTACTACTAAAACCAGCATGTTTCTTCAAAAGGCACAGCCTTTAATTACTTCTCCAGAAATACAATAAACTTTAATAACGAAAAATCATTTGACCACTGAAGTTTAGTTTACTCTAAAGAGGACTTGAAAATCTAAATAAAACCTCAGATTAGATTGCCACCATTTCACAGACATTCAGACATTCATATTCAAGAAACTAGTCTCTACATCTAAATGAGTCGGGTAACTAGCTTTTTAGACTCGAGTTAACACCTTTAAAAAAAAATTAAAAAAAATGAACATGCTTCTAACAGCATCCTTCTGTTGTAGCCCAGGCTCTGGAACGGATGATGAGTCCTACAGGTCCTAGCCCAAACCCAAATGTCCCATCTGAATACTGCAGCACAATCCCCCCTTTACAGCAGGCCCGTGCTGCTGGTACTCTAAACTCCCCACCACCTACTGTCATGGTGCCTGTGTCTGTTCTTAAACACCCAAGCAATGACGGTAAGGTTATTCTTACACAGTCTGCTTTACCTTTCACTTGTTTTCCTTAACTGTACCCCTGAAGACACTTCCTTTTTCTGTGTTATTAGGTTGTCCTCGTGAGCAAAAGCGCGTGTGGTTTGCTGATGGTATCTTACCCAATGGAGAGGTGGCAGACACCGCCAAGCTGTCTGTGATGAGCCGCAGGAGCTCCCAAGAGTTCAGTGGTGCCACCCCAGATGAGACAACAGTAATGCAATCATCCTCATAGCTCATCTATCAGGATTCCACCTTTTTAGAACTTTATAACCAGGGGTGACCATACAGTAAGTGGTCCGCAGGTGCGCATTCACTGTCAAAATAAAAGATGCGCACCAGACAAGAAGTTGCAACGCGCGTTTGCGTACATATAAAAGGCACTGTTTTTGTCCGCTAGAGTGGGATTTTCATTGCATATTCTGAACCACATCTCTGTGCGTCCATCATTTGTTTGAAGCCAGCTCACCACCTGCAACCACTTTTCCGAGAATACGTGCTTCTTTTGCGGTTTGGACTCCTTTGGACATTTCTTTGGAGATGGAGGAACACCAATGTAATTGCTTAAAGGAGCTTGCTTCTTCAACATCTTTAAGAGTTCTGAACAAATGTCTGTCCTCCTCCAGAAAATCCTATGTACCCAAACACACGTTGCAACTTCTTATCTGGTGCGCGTCTTTTATTTTGACTGTGAACCCGCACCTGCAGACCACTTACGTACACCCCGGTTTATAACTCAACAAATGGCTCAAATTACTGATCCCTTGTTTTGGTATAAATACATTGTAAATACCTACACTCATTTAATAGCCAGTATTAAAGTCAACATGCCCATCTGTCTTGAAAGTTCAGTCACTACTGACCAACTAGTCCCGGCTAACTTGGGTTTCTCATTCTGTGGTCCCACAGACTCCGCTCCTATGGTGTTATTTTTGTGCCACTATTCTGAGTGCACGTAAAAAAAATTTGAGCACAAGTAAAAAAAAGTTTGCAGGTGCAAGTGTTGTATTTTGAGGAGAAATTTATTTTGAGCGAAGAAAAGCTGAATTTGAGCGAACAAAATTCATTGCTGTGTGCAAAAAATGTATTTCAGTGTTTGCTATTATCCATACACACACACACACACACACACACAATAGCAGCCCCTCTCGCTCAGTTTTTGTATTTGCGCTCGCTCGCAATTTTTTTTTCTGCTCTTACTCTTGACGAAGGCGGTCGCACTTTTCTCCTCTCCTCCTCTCCCTTAGCTTCCCTGCTTAGCCTCTTATGTCCTAGTCTAGTCTCGTGGTTTTTTGTATTACTTTTCCCTGGAACACTCTCTCACGGTCTGTTCTCTAAAACCTAAAAGAGGAATTATGGATTTGATCAACTGGTCCCTGAATGCAATTGACACCCCTTTCTCAACGAGAAGTTTGGGCTTGGGTGAGCCTGAGTGCTGAAGATATTTACCTATACGGAACCATGGTAACAGGGTTCTTGCTGATCGGAGCTGGCTTGGTCCTGACTTATTGAAGAATTAAGAAAGCGGAACCGGCTGTTCAAACCCCCACAAGGCTGCCCGCTGGGATTGAAACAATGGGAGAGGCGTGAGTTTCTCAAAATGGACTCATTGAGTGCAGCACGGATAAGATCTTGGAAAGGCTTACGGCTGCCGTGAATACTCAGAATAAGATCTCTGAGTGCAGACTGGATTACATCTTAGAACGGCTCGCTCGGAATAACATCTCTGAGCACAAATTGGATGACATCTTGGGGAGGCTCACTGTGGTCGTTAGTTCTCAGAATCGGCTCTTTGAGAACAAGAATGACAACATCACAGAGCGCAAGTTTGATAACATCATGGCAAAGCTCACGGTTCTCCAACAGGAGATTGAGAGACCAGTGTTGGACTGTTAGAACTGCTTTGAAATTCATATGAGCTGTTCGCACTAAAGTAAAAAGCACCATCACTTCATGCGGATACCCTTTCGTCACCAGCTGCGGTCGCAAGGCTGGAGCCGAACAAGAACACCCTGATAACGACTGTGTTTAGTCTGTTCCTTCCCATTCCATGCAAGGCCACCTGGGTTGGCTGGAAGACTGTTTACTTAGCCTAGCAGGGCGAAGGACACTGTCTCAGCTGAACTCTGGACACGCACACACATACATACATATACACCGATATGCACACACTCATCCCCCCTCCCTTTCCAAACGCCTTCGATGTTGTGCTGTGGACATTTATGTGCTTTTTTGTTCTCATGCTGTCCTCCCAGGAGCCCAGCATGAATAGAGGTCTCTTTTTTTCCTCTTGTACTTTCCCATTGTAGTGTATATTTCAGTGTTTTTTTTTTCTGTAACGCTACCGATCTCCGACCTGTATCCCCATGTGATGTCTGTGTTGTGTGTGTAAGGGGGGGGGTCCTATTTCACTGCAGGGCAACCTGCACGTGGCGAATAAAGCCTTGATTGATTTGATTGTTGCTCACGCTCTCAACATTTCTGCCCGTGCGCGTTCAACTCTTTGTGTACGCCGTTATATTTGTGCCACAAAACCAGCCAATCACAGACTTGGATGCAAAAATATCTGATTGGCTGTTCTGGTCTCCAATCAGCTCGAAATGATGAAATGCAATATCCCAGAATCCATTTCGTCCAAAACTCAAACGAGGCAGTGGCGGAAGAACACAGAGTGGCGGAGTTTGAAATCATCAAGACATCACATATTTCAATAATGCTCTAACGTTTTCGGAGATGCCTGTTACCCACCAGCTGACCGTGTAGCTGGACTGGCCATTGGGCATACCGGGCATTTGCCCGGTGGGCTGATGGTGTTTTTTCATTTTTATGTTTGTTTATTTTTGTAACGGTATAAACAATGAAAGGTGGTGGATTAGCCAATTGGTCATGATCAACTCTGGGCTGGCCCAATTACAATACATCCGTATTGAGAGGAAAAGGAATGCAATTAGTACCGTACTTCTATGGGCTCAAAATATGGTCATAAATATTTTGTACTTGTAAATCGGTTTTGTACTTGTAAATCAGGATTTGTGTGTGTGTGTGTGTGTGTGTGTGTGTGTGTAAAAAACGATTTGTGCGTGCGTAAAAACGATTTGTGCGTGCGTATAAAAGATTTGTGCGTGCGTAAAAAAAGATTTGTATGCGTAAAAAAGATTTGTGCGTGCATAAAAAAGATTTGTGCGTGCGTAAAAAAGATTTGCGCGTGCGTAAAAAAGATTTGCGCGTGCGTAAAAAAGATTTGCGTGTGCGTAAAAAAGATTTGTGTGTGGACTTAGCCAAAAAAAAACCCCTGCAAGTTACAACTACGAATTTTGACCCTATTTTTCTTCCTTTCACATTGGTGAATGTCATGTCAATCACAAATGTAACAATCCAATCAGAGAACAGATGGGTTTGGCTGTCGGAGGGGCGCTTTTTTTTGAACTGCAGGTCTTTGAAGGGAATAAATGCCCTTTTACATGCCAACCCAGCGTTTTCCTTCATCACCACGAAGGACAACAGTCTGTGGTCGTCCGAGTTTGGTGATTTTTGTGTCACAGGACTACGTGTTTAATAGAGGGACTTCCACAGCCTTTTCAACAGCGCTGCGGACGCGGGGGGGGGGGGGGGGGGGGCGGCAGTGTTTTGGAAATGACAGTCTTCATTACAAAGCTTTCTTCGTTATGAATTAGCATACATGTTTTTATTGAACATTTGAAGAACTAGCAAAAAAAAAGCCACAAACTCTTGTAGTTCACATAAAGTCAGAGATAAAAACGACAAGGAACAGGTGCATCTAGTACAGGTAGAGCTGCTGCAAAAACCCACAGAGCCCAGCAGCCAGCGTAACAAATTCTGGATCCTTTGCTTTTAGTTAGCAATTAGCATTAACTAATCCTAAAGTAATAATGGTATTTCTAACCACTGACATACCACAACTTTATCCTTTCAACTGCTGCTGAAAGTAAGGGGACCTAACTGCTATCGGATATTTATATAGAGATTACTCTTCAAGGACCTGCAGTTCAAAAAAATGCCCCTCCGACGGCCAAACCCATCTGTTCTCTGATTGGATTGTTTAATTTGTGATTGACATGACATTGACCAATCAGCTTAAAGGAAGAAAAATAGGGTCAAAATTCGTACTTGTAACTTGCAGGGGTTTTTTTTTTTGGGCTAAGTCCACACACAAATCTTTTTTACACACGCACAAATCTTTTTTACGCACGCACAAATCTTTTTTACGCACGCACAAATCTTTTTTACAAGTACAAAACCGATTTACAAGTACAAAATATTTATGACCACATTTTGAGCCCATAAACTTCAGCTAGAATGAAAAAAGACAAAGCTGGAGTTATTCTGTCTTTACGTTGCACAGCTGCCTCTTCTCCCATCATTCTCTCTCCCTCCCTCTCCTGTGGCTACTTCAATCATAAAACCGATCAATGATCAGCTGTCTCTCTTGTTTGTTTATCTCCCACTTTGCGCCAGAAACAGGAAACCAGCGGATGTTGTGCTAAACAACAACAGCACGTTCAAGCTTGATAAGCTGTTGTTAGAATTTATTTAAAATTAATTTCTAGTATCAGCTGATGTTTGCTGGAGCCACAGCTGTAAAACTGCTGGTCATGGTATCGGTTTGGAAACATGAAGGTGATACAAATCATACATATATACCAACAAGACGGTGTACATCACTGTCACAACAGCGTTTGTTTTAGTTCAAAGGCTTTATGGTTTTTCCTATAATACCTGGTGGTGTAGTCGGCCGATTTTTTTGTCAGTTGAGCTTTACATATTATGTTTAACCCGAGTGACCACCCGGTCAGCTGGTGGGTAACAGGCATCTCCGAAAACGCTAGAGCATTATGGAAATATGTGATGTCTTGATGAATCGAGCAGGTATTTGAAGTTTACACAGCACCATTATCGCATGAAAATATCTTAAAAGTTTATTTCGTGACCCATAAAGAGAAATATTTCAAACTCCGCCACTCTGTGTTCCTCTGCCACTGCCTCGTTTGAGTTTTGGACTAAATGGATTCTGGGATATTGCATTTCGTCATTTCGAGCTGATTGGAGACCAAAACAGTCAATCAGATATTTTTGCATCCAAGTCTATGATTGGCTGGTTTTGTGGCACAAATATAACGGCGTACACAAAGAGTTGAACGCTCACGGGCAGAAATGTTGAGAATGCGAGCAACACGTTGAGAGCGCGAGCAACACGTTGAGAGCGCGAGCAACACGTTGAGAGCAGTGGATTTCAGTGTTCAGCAAACACTGAAATACATTTTTTGCACGCAGCAATGAATTTTGTTCGCTCAAATTCAGCTTTTCTTCGCTCAAAATAAATTTCTTCTCAAAATGCAACACTTGCACCTGCAAACTTTTTTTCACTTGCGCTCAAATTTTTTTTACATGCGCTCAGAATAGTGGCACAAAAATAACGGCATACACTCCCAGTGTATTGAACTGCAGCTAAGGTCGCTGGCCCTTCTACTCCATATATCCATGTCAATTATCAGGGCCAGAGGTCCTAGAAACTCTTTCATAAATTGAAAACAAGTGCTGCCAGCTGCTGTCCAACATGGACAAGTTGACGTTCATACACATGATGAGAAACTCTTGAGAAGCAGCTGATTTATGTGCTTCTTGGCAACCTGGCATTTTCTAGTACTGCTACACTAAAATAGACAATTAGATAGACAATAAATAGAAATAAAAAAAAATGGACAATAAAAATTAGTCCATTGACGATGGTATTACATGAAATGACATTCTTATTTCAGCCTGGCTTACCTGGGGCAGAGACCGGAGTTAACAGTGCATCTTCCCCTGAGGCTGCTGTGGCAGCAGAGGTAGCTTGCCGCCCAGTGTCTGGACCCTGGGATTTCGCGTTGCTTTGTGGAATTGGTTCTTCAGTGAACAGGTTTCCCAGTCTGCTGCCAGACAATGAAGACGAGCTGCCTCCACTGCTCATTGCCACTGGAGAGGACGAAGGAGGAGGTGTGTTTTAGACATGAATCTCTTGGTTTATTTTTGCACATCTGGACATCTTATGTCTTTCTGTTGTGCTTGGATCAGAGTGAAATGTAAGTCTCACACTGGCTTTTATGCGAAATGCTTTAATAATCGCTCTGCTGTGTTTTCTGTTTAGATGTTTTAGTTGAGGAGAATCCTGCTCCATGTCAGATTCTGCACTTACTAGAAGAAGGCGGACCCCGTCCTCTGACATTCATTCTTAATGCCAACCTGCTAGTCAATGTCAAACTGGTGACATGTAAGTGAAATATGAATGAACAAATATGGAATTATGTAGTACACTAAAAAGTGTGAAATAACTCAAAACATGTTTTATGTTTTAGATTATTCAAAATAGTCATCCTTTGCTTTGATTACTGTTTTGCACAGTCATGGCATTCTCTCCATGAGCTTCATGAGGTAGTCACCTGAAATGGTTTTATGCAGTCTTGGAGTTCCCAGAGATGCTCAGCACTTGCTGGCCCTTTTCCCTTCACTCTGTGGTCCATCTCATCCCAAACCATCTCCATTGGGTTCAGATCAGGTGACTGTGGAGGCCAAATGAACCTGACAAGGCACACCTTTGAAGTGAAAACCATTTCAGGTGACTACATCATGAAGCTCATTGAGAGAAGACCGAGGATTGGCAGCGCTATCAACAAAGCAAAGTGTGGCTATTCTCAGGAATGTAAAATATAAAACATATTTAGAGTTATTTATCTTTTTTAAATTATTTTTTTTGCTACATAATTCCAGATATCTTCCGTCATATATTTGATGTCTTTAGTATGTATCTACAATGTAGCAAACAGTAGAAATAAAGAAAAAAACATTAAACAAGAATGTGTGTCCAAACTTTTGACTGGTAGTGTATCTCATATTTCCTCTTTCAAATTTTGTGAATCCTCACATGCCTTCCAATGTATTAACTCTTGTGTGTTTTATCTTCCAGACTCTGGCAGGGAATGCTGGTGTTTTGGCTCTAATGGGCTGCAGGCTCTGGGACAGAAAGAGTTAGTATTTCTGTTGGAGTGTTTGCCTCAAGAAAAAACTCTTCCCAAAGACCTCTTTACCATATATCTCAGCATTTTCCAGGATGCCCAAAAAGGTAATACCTGCCTTCAGCCTGCCTTTGCAACTTTTAATAACTACACCTTTAGCTTATAAAGGATAACATAATCATTATCTTGTGTTACAGGGAGGTTTGTGGAGGAGCTGGATAATGTGACTTTTACAAGTAGTTTCTTGGGCAGTAAGGATCATGCTGGGATGGTATTCTTCTCTCCCACCTGCCAGTCTCTAGACGGCCTCACTCTCCCTTCACAGCCATTCTTGTTTGGCCTGCTCATTCAGAAACTGGAGGTGCCCTGGGCCAAAGTCTTTCCACTGAGACTGCTTTTGCGTCTTGGAGCTGAATACAACTGTATGTAAATCTTTGTTGCTCATGACAACACTGAGTGTTATTTCATATTAAAACATAGTAATCTTAAACTTTGATTTGTTGAAAATGAAAAAAAAAACCTGCTCTTCTGAAACCTTATGGTTATTAGTTTATTATTATTATTGTTAAAATGATTAGTTTCAGCAGTTTGCTGAGTAAATAAAAATACCCCAGTTCCACCTTCTCATTTGTAAAGAGCTTATTTTACCAAAAGCAGTCACACTAACACATTTTATATCGTAAGGTAAACCCCTCTACAAGTTAAATTACTAAACCATTGTAAATTACTGTCTGTAAGCATATAGGCTGTTCTAGGAGAAAGACACAGGGACAAGTGATACATATTGTGCTTTTATGGTTTATTTACATATGTTTTTGTTTTTCAGCGTATCCCACCACACTGATAAGTATCCGTTTTCGGCAGTCAGTGTATCGAGAGACAGGACACACCATTATGAATTTATTGGCTGTAAGTAGTGCAAAATAAGATTTTGCAATAAAGAAAATAAGATTTATTTATAATTGAGAAGCTTGGCAAAATTTTGTTAGAGCTAAAACTACACATAATTCTTAACTCCACTCAAGCCACATTTTAAGTAATGCAGATTTCATGGGTGTCTGGCAGAGTAGTTTTTGATTTTGATGATTGACAGTTTAAAATTAATTTGTTTTATACTGGGCTTTTGGTGAAAGGTTTTTGAACATAAATGTTATTAGGACAACAGTCATAGACACTTTTTTGATGCTGATTATTGGCAGACTTGAAAAAAATTGATTAGAACACTTTGATGAGTTCAGATTCTATAAACTGTTCTCATCCAGGATCTAAGGAACTACCAGTATAGCCTGTCAGTGGTGGAGGGCCTGAGGATCCACATGGAGATGGGCCACAGCTACATTGATATTCCCAAAAGTAGCTTCAGTGAGGTAAGAGTTCCTTTAATTTTGTAAAATAAACTTGTTCAGATTCTGGTTAGGATTTAGATAAACATTGATAATGCTTGAATATGTCATTTGTCACAGTTGCAACTAAAAAAAGAATAACTTCTCAGGTGTTTTAGTGCCCAAGCTTCATGTACTTGGTTTCAGTAGATGTTGACTTCTTTATTTACAAGTGCTTTGGGTTAATTTTTTGGTAATCAAACTACAAACAACCCCCAAAATTTCTGTAACTTCTAGAAACATATTGGTTTAGAAATTAGGTTTTTGTGGTCGTCCTCTAACTCCCTTCAAAGGATAACTGAAAAGGGTACAAAGTAGATTAAATCAGTTGAATGATCAGTACAATATGTTTTTCTTTACTTTCTTTCGTAAATTGTCCTGCCACATGTTGAGAAATTGTCTTGTACAAACAAGTCAAAGCTACTTAGTTTCATATAGTTGTATCGTGGTGTTTTAGGGCCATCATTGGCAAATAAAAATACGTTTTGGAGGCTGAATATAGAGGTAGCATTTAGAGAAAAAAAACCCTAATAAACCCTTGATAAATTATCTATTAAAGAGTGTGTAGTAAGATCTGTCTTGAATGAACAACCAGAAAATGATTCCCTTGTCGTTTTAAAATTCTCTTTACAACATAAAACCGAAGTCCTCTTATGCGCCCCAGATAGACATATACCCAGTATAATAAATGCTCTTGGTCCTCTTTCAACGTTTGTAAAACCATCTGTCAGGAACTTGGGGATTATCCTTGATCCTGCTCTTACGTTAGATAGTCATGTTAAATCTCTTGTTTGGTCTTGCTTTTATCATTTAAGAAATATTTCTAAATTGAGCTCTATAATATCCTATACCGAACTGGAGATTGTTATTCATGCTTTTATCTCTTCACGACTGGACTATTGCAATTCCCTGTTTACTTGTCTAAACAAAGGTTCTTTGGAGCGTCTGCAGATCGTTCAGAATGCTGCAGCAAGACTTTTGACGAAAGCTTCTAAATATTCACATATAACACCGTTGCTTATGCAGTTACATTGGCTTCCTGTCGAATTTAGAGTCCATTTTAAGATTTTGGTTTTAACTTTTAAGGCTCTTCAACATCAAGCACCACCATATATTATTGAACTTTTACAGCCCTATGCCCTTAGTAGGTCTCTGAGGTCGAGTAGTCAGGGCCTACTTGTCATTCAGTATACGAGATTGAAAACTAGGGGTGATAGAGCTTTTGCTACTGTGGCCGCCAGACTGTGGAATTCCCTTCCTCAGGACTTACGATCCGCTGATTCATTGATTACTTTTAAAAAACAGCTAAAAACACATCTTTTTAAAATTGCTTTTTGCTAACTTTGTTTGTATTTTGTCTTTTTAATCTGTTATATCTTGTAAAGCACTTTGTGATCTCTATCTAGAAATGTGCTATATAAATAAAATTTTACTTACTTACTTACTTACTTAGGCCAAAATCAAACAATGTATGTATGTAAAAATAATAAGTAAATAAAGCAAAAGTTGGCACACAGCAGTGTTGTACAGAAATGTATATTTTTCTGTATTTTTCAGGTGCAGAAGGTGATAAATGCATCCAATGAACATGTCATCAGCATTGGAGCAAGATTCAGCTCGGAGGCCGACTCTCACCTGGTCTGTTACCAGAATGAGGAGGGAAATTACCAAACCCAGGCCAACAGCATGCCTGGGAAGTCTCGGACAGGTGAGTGTCTTTAGAAATGTTCCATACTCCTCTATTTTTGAAAAATAAAACATTAGAGGCAAGCATTTTGTTGTACCATGCATATATGAACTTCTGGGGGTTTGTGTTTTGTTACAGTCACTGGGGCCAGTTTTGTGGTGTTCAATGGAGCACTTAAAGCCTCCTCAGGTTTCATTGCGAAGTCCAGCATTGTAGAAGGTACTGTGACTGGTTGTTGGCTCTGAAATACTTATGTCCATTCTGTTATTGCTGGGCCAGACTAGTCAATTGTTTTGTTTTTACCAGATGGGTTGATGGTGCAAATCCCTCCAGAGACCATGGAATCTCTTCGCTCTGCCCTCAGGGAGCAGACAAACTTCCACATACCCTGTGGCAAGATTAATGATGAGCAGGTCAGAGAGAATGTGACTGTCCGCTGGGTGGAGTGGAATCCACCTGTCAACACAGGGTAACTGCACGCAATGATTTACTCCATGTGTGTATGTGTTTGCCAATGCCAGTATTTGATCATATTTTAACTAAAACACGATGCAGTTTAAATCTCTGGGAAAACAGTACTTTCTACTGTGACCCTGTGAATTTGTATTCCTGCAGCAAAACTAGTGGAGTTGATGGAAGATCCCTAGATGGAGTGTGTAGTGTGAGGATGCAACAAGACACTGAGTTTGAATCAGACAATCGGCTGATTACATGCACTGAGGTAAATTTTCCTTTTTTCACATCAAATTGTTTGCTCCTATCTGACACCTTCTGTGAACTGAATGAGGTTTCCATTCTGAGTTCTAAAGCCATCTAAAAGTTGTGATGTGTGCATGACCTGAACTGTATTTCTGTTCAGGTATTCTACCAGCTGAAGTCTCCAGACTGCAACCTGGCATCTGTCTTATCGTCCTGCAGTGTTTTTCAGAAGGAAATAGCGTTGGCAACCTGCAGTGCTCTCACTCCTCACCTCGCCGTTCTCACTTCCAGCGGAATCAACTCACTCTCACTGTGTGTCTCGACACAGGCTGACATGGTAAACAAGCAGTGATTCAGGTTAATATTGTAAAACCTTTTTAAGACGCAGAGTGGTCTTACAAGGTATTTGAAAATGCAGATGCAACAATAGTGATGTATTAATGATGACTGACTGTATTTAAAAATCACACACTAGTATCACCACTCTAATGGTCATTTTTGAATTCTCTTGGTCAGTTATGGTTACAGACTTTCTCACCACCTTCATATGCTTGTGTTTTGAGTTTAACCATATGTGTGTGTGTGTGTGTGTGTGTGTGTGTGCGTGTGTGTGTATATGTATTAGGGGTGCAACGATATTCGTATCGATATTGAACCGTTCGATACAGTGCTTTCGGTTCGGTACGCATATGTATTGAACAATACAAAATTTGTAATTTATTTTATCAACTTTCCTTCTGACAATGGTGTCTGTGTTGAGTGCTCAGTGAATCTGCGTTCGACTACTCCGCCTAGGCTGCACTGTCGAGCGCAGATCCACTGAGCGCTCAACGCAGAGAGCATCTTCAGAAGGAAGAGCGCAGGGCAAGCTAGCGAGAAATGGTAAATGGCCTGTATTTATATAGCGCTTTACTAGTCCCTAAGGACCCCAAAGCGCTTTACATATCCAGTCATCCACCCATTCACGCACACATTCACACACTGGTGATGGCAAGCTACATTGTAGCCACAGCCACCCTGGGGCGCACTGACAGAGGCGAGGCTGCCGGACACTGGCGCCACCGGGCCCTCTGACCACCACCAGAGAAAGAAGTTAAGCTCTGGTTGCAAGCTCTGGTTCTCTCCTCCTGCTACCCCCCCAAAAACCCATCTCCATAGAGACTGTGTCAGCTCCCAAACAGACAAAAAACTAACTAAAAACCAGCAACAAACAACTTAAACATAAACAATTACAAAGAAAGAACAATAAAGTATCCACATCTGAACCAAAGAGTAAAACAGTGAAATGTGGATTATTAAATATTAGGTCTCTCTCCTCCAAGTCTCTGTTAGTACATGACTTAATAATTGATCAACAAATTGATTTACTCTGCCTTACAGAAACCTGGTTGCAGCAGGATGATTATGTTAGTTTAAATGAATCAACACCCCCGAGTCATTCTAACTACCAGAAACCTCGAAGCACAGGCCGAGGGGGCGGTGTGGCAGCAATTTTTCACACCAGCCTGTTAATCAACGAAAGACCAAGACAGACTTTTAATTCATTTGAAAGCCTGATGCTTAACATTCTCCACCCCAGCTGTGAAACTCAGAAACCAGTCTTACTTGTTATCATCTATCGTCCACCTGGGCCTTACACAGAGTTTCTGTCTGATTTCTCAGACTTTATATCTAATTTAGTTCTGAGCTCAGATAAAATAATTATTGTGGGTGATTTTAACATCCATGTAGATGCTAAAAATGACAGCCTCAACATGGCATTTAATCTGTTATTAGACTCAATTGGCTTCTCTCAAAATGTAAAAGAACCCACCCACCACTTTAATCACACTCTAGATCTTGTTTTAACATATGGCATAGAAACTGAACATTTAACAGTGTTTCCTAAAAACCCTCTCCTGTCTGATCATTTCCTGATAACATTTACATTTACAATAATTGATTACACAGCGGTGGAGAGTAGACTTTATCAAAGTAGATGTCTTTCTGAAAGCGCTGTAACTAAGTTTAAGAATATAATCCACCCACTGTTATCATCTTCAATGCCCTGTACCAACACAGAGCAGAGCAGCTATCTGAACGCTACCCCAACAGAGGTCGATTATCTTGTTAATAATTTCACCTCCTCACTACGTACGACTCTGGATACTGTAGCTCCTGTGAAAACTAAGGTCTCTAATCAGAAGTACCTGACTCCGTGGTATAATTCTCAAACACGTAGCCTAAAGCAGATGACTCGTAATCTGGAGAGGAAATGGCGTGTCACAAATTTAGAGGATCATCATTTAGCCTGGAGAAAAAGTTTGCTGCTTTATAAGAAAGCCCTCCGCAAAGCCAGAACATCTTACTATTCATCACTGATTGAAGAAAATAAGAACAACCCCAGGTTTCTCTTCAGCACTGTAGCCAGGCTGACAAAAAGTCAGAGCTCTTTTGAGCCAACCATCCCTTTAACGTTAACTAGTAATGACTTCATGAACTTCTTCACAAATAAAATTTTTATCATTAGAGAAAAAATTACCAGTAATCATCCCACAGATGTAATATTATCTACAGCTACTCTTAGTACCATTGATGTTAAGTTAGACTCTTTTTCTCCAATTGATCTTTCTGAGTTAACTTCAATAATTACTTCCTCCAAACCTTCAACGTGTCTTTTAGACCCCATTCCTACAAAACTGCTCAAAGAAGTCCTGCCATTAATTAATTCTTCGATCTTAAATATGATCAACCTATCTCTAATAATCGGCTATGTACCACAGGCCTTCAAGCTGGCTGTAGTTAAACCTTTACTCAAAAAGCCATCTCTAGACCCAGCAGTCTTAGCTAATTATAGGCCAATCTGATATGTTTAATATGCTGCTGAGAATATAGCCCAGAAGAAGCGTATAGTATAGCTTTCATTTTGGAAAGAGCCATTTCTCTGTAATAAACTCTTTTCCAAAGATGAGTGATTTCTCGATCAGATAGATTAATTTTTTTATTATTATTTCGTTGTTTCAGCAGCATTAAATTTAAAAACTGTACTTTTGAGATAAAATAGATATTTATAATTTTAATAAATGACAAATTAAAAAAGCATGAACATTTTTTTGTTTCGAAAAAAGTATCGAACCGAACCGAACCGTGCATTTTGTGTATCGTTGCACCCCTAATAGGTTTTGGGAAGTTTTTTGACCACAGTAATTGTGAAGTGAACATCTGGTATTGTGACAGCCCTATTTTATTGTGTTTAGCACTTAAAGCCTTTTGAATATTTCTTTACTGTTTTTTCTCAGGTGGAGTACCAGGCTGGCTCCAAAGGCAGTCTTCTCCCACAGCGCTACATGAATGAGATGGACAGCGCTCTAATCCCTGTCATCCATGGGGAGAGTGCAAGTGTGCCACAGACTGCCATGGACATGGAGTTCATGTTCTATATCACACATGCCATTGAATGTGCATGTAGACCATGACACACTCAAAGTTTTGGAGGCAAAAAAACAAAAACATAGCTGCAGCTTCAGGCAGGATGCTTGTTCCCAGCTGGAGCAGCAGCCACCCACACAGGAAGAAAAACATTTCCACCCTGAGGTTTGTGATTTAGAGGGATCAATGATTGGATGATGGTCTTCTGTTAAGAAGCCATTGTACTTTTGAGTGTTTCATGTTCACCAAAGCTGCTTTAATACAAGAAGCCAAACACTAAACAAGAAATATGACAACATGACCAAAAGCAACCAAACTATTCAAAGCGCTTTCCTCTGCTCTGCCTTCCAGACTCCCTGCTGGCCTCCGTCAGTGTGGAGTACCTCAGTGAATGTTTCCTACAGACACTATGGAAATGGCTCTCATTATTTTTACATTAAAAGTAGGGACATTAATGAGCGTAGACATGTGATCAGGTGCTACTATAGAGCTACTTGACATACATAGTTGACTTGTTCTAAATGCAGACATCACAGGGCTCACTTTCTCTCAAGGTACTATGCTCTCATTTGACATGATGGTTGTGATGATACTGCACAAGAAAACAATGGGCCTTCTGCAGGAAACCTTTTTGTAACTATGTCCTGGGGCTGGGCTGATGAATGATATTTGATTGAAATTCCAAGTTTGCCTTTTAATGATAATTTATAAAAACTAAACCAAACTTCATTACAGTGCACTGCTCTAAAGGACACCTATCCACGTGCCCAGAGTTTCTCCCGGTTTAACTCAACTCAAGCTAAGAAAAGTAGAGTGTTTGATCAACAAGGTCTATCTACAGGGAGGATTAACAATCGCCAATTGCTCAGGGTCTGTTTTTTTTTTTTTTTTTTTTTTTTTCCCCCTCAATTGAGTCTGCTTTCTGCAACAAGTAACAGTTGGATAGCAGAGGCTTCAGCTCTCTTCCACTCACAATGTAACTGCTATGCAGGTCTCTTGGTGCACACACATCCACTGCTGCTCCCTGCCCCGTTTGCAGCAACAATCTCCCAACCAGCATGGCATGGACCAGTGATGCTAATTTTAGCTTTATGTTAAAAACAACTCCCAATTATTTCCCAGCTGCCTACTAAAACACTCTGGTACTCTCACGACTCTCCCCTTTTTTCATTTATTTATTTGTTTTTCATTTAAATTATATTTGACATATAATTTATATGTTAAATTATATGGCAAATATAATTGACATATAATTGTTAACTGTTAACAATTATTGAGTTTTTACATAATGCTTAAGTGTGTTCATTTTGTGTGACAGAATCACTGGTTTAATTGACATCTAGACCTGTCATGCTTTGTTACTTGTTCTGCTTTATTTATTGTCAGTTAAGTGTTACACAACAACTAATCATTGATGCACAACAACCTAACAAGCTGACAGTGAATAACGTGTACAAGTTACCAATCTTATATTCGCCAATAAAATGTCAGACTTTAAAGAAAAACGACAGCCATTATGACAAAAAATCCAATGAAGATGTATCCAAGTCAAAGAAACACATTCCAATGTGGATAAAAGCAGAGACTGTGCACTACATTAAACGACAGGTCTAGAATATACATGAATTTCATACGACAAAAGTGCAGGATGCAACTCATTCAGGGGAGGCAGTCTCACCAGTGTAAACGGTTAGCTCAACTGAGCTGCCCAGATGTTTGGCTAGCTCAGTGTCTAGATGACACTTCGTAATACTCTCAGCTGAAAGCATCTGAAAAACATTTCTCTGAGCCCTGATTGTACAACAGCAGCAATAATCAAGGATTTATTTATTCTGTCAATTATAATTCGTAATTATAAGGCCACACTTTCCTTACAGGCAATGAGAGTGATGGAAACAAACCTGTGGGAGTGAGTCTTTCCTGCATGAGGCCCAGTGTGTGTGTCAGTAACATGGCTGAAGTTTGCGTCTGGAACTTTACAAATGTTTTTTTTTATTCCTAAAAAGTGAACATATGACAGGTATATTTTGGCAGGATTAAGAGTGTTGACCTACTGACCTTGATGAAACTACAGAACTATTTGGATAATAGTATTACAACTGGTGGAGGTGAGGGGTTAAAATATTCTCTTGTAGTTGAATATGTCTTTCTTGGTGAGTAGCTGACGTTAAAGCTGCTCATTACTGAGCTTGCAGGTGTAGCTCTTCTCAGAGCTTTAGTTTCTGTTTCCATCATCCTGCTGGCACAAAATTGATCCAATAGTATGTTTGTCTTAAAATCTTTCCGTTATTATTTGATCATCCATCTTCACACTGAGGTTTCATTTCACACTGAGATCTTACAAAAGAAAAGATGATGTCAATCCCGACAGTTTTTATTTCTCAGAAGGAGGTGTAAATTTAACAAAGAGGATGCTATATTAATTGTACACACTCTGCTTCTGGATGAAAATGTCCAGTCAGGGGAGTTAAAACAAAAAAATCCCTCCTGTTTTTCACAGAGATGCTCTTTCAGTGTTGATGACTTCTTGCCAGATCAAACACAAAATACTAATGATTATTTTCTCCTTTAAGATGTTTTACGTTATCTGCTTCAGTCTCAGTTAAATGTTGTTTTTGCACAGCTAATGAGAACTCTTTCATTCAGTTCATCTCACAACTTTTACTAGTTATTTAAAAAAATGAAGATGATTCTTTCAGATGAGAAGATTGATTACACTATTATCAAGTCACGAACACAGATTGTATATAAGCAATGGAATTGGCCATAGTAATGTCACCAGTTATGTGGGACTGAAGGTGCCTGTTTTCATTGTGAGCATTGTAGTGTTTTTGAATTGGATGTGAAGCGTGATGGATGGATCAGACTGAAACTATTGCTATTCAGTCTGGTCGCCTCCTGTTGGCCATTTATAGAAATTCAGAGTTAAAGCTCTTCCACATTGGCTCCACTTTACAAGCCCAGAGGCTACCTCTATCTTTTATATAGTCTATGTTCACGAATTAGCTTAGCTTAGTTCAGTGTGATTGGTAGAAACGGGTGAAACTGTGTAGCCTGGCCTCATTCAGCCTTCAAGAACCATCAAAGCTTACAAATTATTCTGTATATTTTGTTTGATGTTTAGAAAGAAGGATGAAAACCACTGGAGTTAATTGAGTTAATTGGTGGTTGGTTTTTAGGCTGTTTACATGGATAGAGCAGCTAATTGTCTTTACCAGCTAACATCAGACTTAAGGGCTGCCATTGACTGACACATTCAGTGACAGGTAACAATAGCAGTGACACACTCAAAAGTATTGTCACCTTAATTCTGTGCTGACTATAAGATGCTGAAACAACTGGTTATTTTGTTCTAATGAAGACTTTGGTTTCTGTTGCAGAAAAGGCAGAACAATAACATTTTAATTATCAGCCAAATTATTATTTTTAAGTGTTGTTATTGGCCCAACTTTTCAGAGCTAATTCTCTATTGACCATTTCTTTTAAGATAAATAATTCCTATGCTTGGTCTCAATTTCGTTCATAATATTAGTTCACTTCATGTAGTACTAAAACTACTACTACATGCTGACTTGTCTAGTGTGTAAGTTTGGACTGATTAATTCTCAAATGGACATGTCACGTTCTGCTCTTAAATGAAATGACATTCTGAATGTTGGACTCAGGTTGTCCCGCGATTTACTGCATGTTCTAAACTTGTTCTGCCTTTTACCACCCATATGGACAATTTGCTGTCTGCTGCTGTTAGCTAGTAAGCTAGCAAAGCCACTATCATCAGTGCTGATGATTACAGCCTCCTGCTGGCTGAACCTTGTTTGGTGGTCCTTTTCTATCATTCAAGTAGCGAAGAACTGAGACACGACGGTGGTTTCCAGTCTAAATTCAAGTCTCATCTAGCAGCTTTGTGGCTTTAGTTTAAAATTAACACACAAATATAAGAGTGGTATCAATCTTCTCATCCAGGTTTTGTGCAGAAGGACAAAAAAAGCTAATTTCCTCAGTTTATTGATTGGAGTAGGAGCTGTTTTATACTGGGTTCATATTTTAGCATTATTTAATGTCTCTATAACAGCTTTAGGCACTTTATAAATATCAGTGTGCTGATGTGTTAGAAAAAAAAGGTTTGGTTTGACAGATGCCCGAAGGCAATCTGTCAAACCAAACCTTTTTTTTTTTTTTTTTTTGGTAATGATATTTCTGGATCCAAACTGGCAGTTATCTCTTATGAGTCGGAATAATAAATGCTCCTGAAACTCAGAGTACACAGAGGTTATGTCCCTGTAAAATGCATTCACTTTTGTGTCCACTGTTTGTAGCAGTGTTTTGCAGCCTCCATTTGTCTAAAGCTAGGTCTGAGTTTGTTTGTTTTGTTTTGTTTTTTAGGGCAAAGTGCATTGTGTCGCATCTCATCTCACTTTTCAGTTAGGACTTTTTTTCCAAATGTATAGGTGATATCCTGTATACATAGAGATTGTATCAAACCTTGTGCATTTTTTAAATATTAAAAGTTATTTTTGAAATGTTGGTATATAAGAAAAAAAAGTTAATATTTTTGATAGAAGGTTGGCTACATTAATTCTGCAGTTTGTGTAGCAAGCTGTTTGAGAGGAGAAACAAATCAAGAAATGAATTAATTGTTAGAAGGTGGAAATATCTAATCTCAAAACACATGAAGCGCTTTCGTTTGACATGAATGTTTTTGGTAAAAATCTGAATACTGAGCTTAGTTATGAACTCTTCTGCAAGTCGTGCTCTAATTCTTAGCAACAACTGCGTTATTATGAATACTCGTGTAAAGACTTGTAAACCTCCAGGTTGATTGCAGTCTTCTAGATGTATGAAGGTTTATACAGTTTTTTTTAATCACTGAAATCTGTGAGTTGTTGATTAACTTCTCCATGTGAGATATGTTTATTAAACACTAGAAAGGTCAACTGCCGTAACTGACTGTGTTGATATTTAGCCATGCATGCAATGACTGAATGTTAAATTGGGAGGCTTTCTAGCTTCAGTAGAAATCTCTCACCCTTTGGAGAGGCCGTGATCTATTGCCTGAAAACTGCATTTATGTACACCTAATCTGCAGATGATATTTTCTGCTAACATAAAAGGTTGTCCAAAGATTTAAATTGGCTATAAATCTGACCTGTAAAAAACCTATGCAAACGAAATGTGTTCAGTGGACTGAATAAGCTGAGTCTGAATCTGTATTTATATTGAATCTGTATTTAAGGTCCTTTACTAAACACCAACCACACTTTAATCAGGAGCTCACAAAGACTTACTATTTTCCACCTAAAGCCGCTTTTGTTCTTTATGGTGGATTATCTAAAGTTGTTATTATTACCATTACCACCATTATCATCATTATTATTATTGTTGTTGTTATTGAGTAGTTTGAAAAAGGAAAAATGTGAGTTTTGATTCTGATGTAGAAAGCGGGTATGAGGGGAAATTGTGCCGTTTATACTGCCGTGCAAACATCTCTGAAACGTACGGCAGTGGTTTATGTAAAACTTATTGAATTTTACAAAGTCCACCTTTTTTCCCCTCCATTACAAAATGGACATGTTCTCCTTCCACAGTCCAAAGCCTAATAGCTTTGGATTTTGGGACGAGAACATGTCCATTTTGAGAAATATTTTGGGAGGGATATTATTCAAATTTCTTTCTCTCTCGTTAAAACAACCTTCCACTGTGTGAAAATGAGAAGTATTGATTGATTTTATGTAAGTTTTTGTAAATCATCCATTTATTCATAAGACCAGCTTTACTTTTTGAGGACCCTGCGGTCTGCATCCTAACCAGTTTCTGAATAGCCTGTGTATTTAAAGAATAAAAGAATTTTATGAAAAAACAAAACTCAACCTGCCTGTTATCTTTCTGAAAGTTAAAAAAAAAAAAATAATAAAATATTTAACTGGAGTTTCCACTTGCTTCACAGAGTCAGGCCCACAGACTCGCCACTGTTGTATGCTGCACAGCCAGGCCCTGATCATATGCTGGGGATGTATATATGTAAAAGTTTTCCAATGTACACTGCTGCATGTCTATACAAAGCTCTAAAATTCAAAGCCCCAATATTAAAGTGAACTCCAAAGTTAATGGGGATTTGGTGTAACTTAATTAGCAATGGTGTGATAAGTGAGCACTTGGAAGAGTTGCACTTATGGGCCTTACTGAACTGGCCCAAAAGCGAGGTGAAAGTGAATTAGTTTATCGGGTATTCACCCGACTCTCCCTATTAGTCATTCCATCCCTGCCCACAAATCTGTCAGGGGGAAAAACAATGACTTCTGTTTTAACTTCATTCAGTTGAGAACAAACAAGCAAGTATCAGCTGAAGAGATTCAGATATAACAGAGACCTTTAAGACCTCAAAACAGAACCTTGAGGTACACCATAGGGAGAAGTGGAAGAGGAGCTTTACTTGGAAGCAGCCACAGAAAAGGGTCATTTAGATAAATAAAACCACCGCAAAAGCCAAACCCCTGTACACACAGTATCTCAGTCGATTGAGCACAATGTGATGGTCAACAAAATCTAAAGCATTTTAGCAAAACTCCCAAATTACACTTATAGATCACATAAAACTACACAGTATAAATGAGACAATACTGTCCGATGACATAACACATGCCAAATAACAACAATAAAAAAGGCAGACTTGGTTAATAGAATAGAAGCGCATTCAGTCTGCACTAGCCTTAAACTGGTGGGGTTTTTTGCACTTTTTCTTGAAGGTAGCTATAGAATAAAAGCATTTTATCTCTGTTACTTTTATTGCATTATAACATATTACATAATTATTACATAATTATACAAACTTAATTATTTAATTAAGTTTGTATAATTTTTAATGATTATCATTAAAAACATGGCGTATTATCAAATTTTATTGATCCCTGGGGGAAATGTACAAGCTACCCAGCAGTGTATGAAGCAAATCAAAGTAGCAACATTAAAAGGATTACACTGGTAAATGGGCATGCCCTGTATAATTAAGTGACAGGATTATTTGGGGGTTGCTCATTGTGCAGTAATGTGAGCCTTTTTGAATGCCTCCCCTGTAATCAGGTTTCACAAGGTGACAAAATATAAACAGATCTTTAAGCTAAAAGATGAAAGTCCACCTATTTGTGTGAGTGTTTGGTGTGTGGGCAGATCTCTGTGTAGGGATGGGTCGGTGTGTGTGTGAGGGGGTGTGGCTTTTTTACTATTCTATCTCAATTTCCCCCAAGTGCTGTTCATTCACATAGGCTGCTTCCATTAAACACACAAGGTCACAGAGATGAGTGGACGAATAGGAGACCTGAGCCCAAAGCAGGCTGAGATTTTAGCCGAGGTAAGACATTTACAATTAACGTTATGCAGATATATATGTTCAGTTGAATGGTTTAATTGTTCTTATCTATCAAATTGTTGTATCTGTGGGCTTGAGGTAGTGTCATATGCAGTAACTCATTGACACTGGTCTTTGGTCTCATCAAAATTGGTTGATATTATGCTGTGAGTTTACTGGGGTGTATCTTTTTTTTTTCCACACAACGAAACACACCACTTTATGTTAATGTCTTGTCTTGTAACATAAATTTAGGGTGGTGGGTTAAGCCTAGAGGAAAGTTTAACTATTCTCTTTTTGAATAAATTGAAACTACAAATAAATTTAAAAAATCATTTTGTAGCTTGAACTGATGAGGCCAAGTTAGTACTTTTTGGGCCATTAACAGTCTTTATTATAAGTTGGGTATCTCCTGGTTGTAGTTTCATATATTTGTATGACCAACATATATTTGATTGCCTGTGATTGCACACTGTTATGTACAGACATGAGAGTGGTATCAAACCTCTCTTACTTTGCAATAAAGCGACCAAGTCTAATTTTGCAAATGTAAAACTGTTCCTTAAATAATAAAATAACTTTGTCTTCTCTCTGGTTCTCTCACTTCCAGTTTCGGGAGAGGATTCAGGACATCCTTCCAAGCTTGCCTGCGCAGCATGATCACTACCTCCTGCGCTGGCTCAGAGGTGAGACTTGCATTTATGTACAATACACACTGAAACCACCTGTTTATAGCAACAATCACCCAAGTCTAGAGTGACTAAAGACGAATGTAAAAAAAACAGAACCAGCTGGAAAAGATGAGTGACAATTAACAACAAAAAATCACGTGGAAAGGAGAGATCTTCGATTCAGTACACTAAATGTATGCCAGTCTCTCTTTTAAAGAGGCTGCCATATGTTTAATAAATCGGTTTTACTTTGACACATATTTCATATATGTTAGTGTTCTGTGTATTTACAAAATATTTCAATGAAAGTGCTTAAATATTGCCACTTACTGTTAATTTATTCTTCTGCCCTACTACAAGAATGACTTTGTCAATCCAATTACTTATCAGACTCCAACCCTGATACGAAGTGTGCATTCTCACTGTTCAGGTGTGTTGAGAAGCTGTAACTATCTTAAGATAAGAAAGATAAGATACTTAACGTTGAGTGAAACACAACAAACATATAACAAAATAAGTGGAAAGGTATGAGGGTCAATAAAAGTTAAAAACGAAACGTAAACCAAAGTAAATTGACTCAAATAAAATAAGGATGAAGTCGGATGCAAATATGAAATTATTTATTAAATAACAAAGTAAAATGTTTCAAAAATCAACAAAGGAAAAATCTGATTTCAAACGGCTTAATGAATATAAACAGCACATATCAGATGGCCCAGCGTAACAGAGGCCAGAGCATTGTGTTTGCATCTGTTCTCTGCTGTAACAGTGAGCGAAAAGATGATTCTCTGCTACCCAGACATGTTGTATTGTAAGGACTATTGGGTGACATATTAAAGATTTCCTGTATCAGTACTTGTGGCAGCTAACAGGCATAAAAGCTGTTAAAGACCCTCATATAGAGGCTAAACAACTAATAATGCTATAAATTAGAAGATTTCAGTAACAGGGGATATTTTTGCACAGAATGAAAGCTTGTGGTATACCACGAACTTTTCATGGCTGCCATTATACTCTACAAGTATACTGGCAGCCTTATAATGCCTGAGGCTACCTTCAGTCTCTGGTAAACTCTGATATTTAAAGCAGTTGAGTAGGAATAAACAAACAAACCTGTTCCGAACATGAAACTAAATCCAGTTTCAGTGCAAGAGTGTAGCCATACCAGAGATGGAGGGTTCAGTATCGGCAGAATACTTCTTTCAAGGGACTGATCTCATAAATATAACCTATGCGTTCATGTTGATTATCTATTATTGCCTACAAATTTGAGTTTTTCTTTTCTTTTTTGGGGGGGAGGGAATACTGCATTATATTAAATTTCATGCCTCTAACACAAGAGGGGCAAAACCTTTTACGTAGTAAGTTTATTGTGTCATTTTACTAAACGATCTGAATCTGAAGTGCGTGGTATAAGGACTCCAGACTTTTAATAAGGTGGTTTTAAATCAGTCTTCTTGTTAATTTCCACTGCCAGTGAAATAAAAGTCATTGAGTAATGCATTAAACATGTGAGCTTAGAATGAGGGAGAAGGCCTCCCTTTCTCTGAATAGCATTGGAATTGCTTCTATCTGATGCTGTGTTTAAGGGTCCAGTGAGACCTAAAAAGAAATCAAACCTGACTGGAGATAAAGAAACATAGTATTTTCACATGGGCTTATACTTGGAAGGAAGTTTACCATCCATCCATCCATCCATCTTCATCCGCTTTGTCCGGGGCCGGGTCGCGGGGGCAGCAGCCTAAGCAAAGAGGCCCAGACCTCCCTCTCCCCAGCCACCTCCTCCAGCTTATCTGGGGGAATACCAAGGCGTTCCCAGGCCAGCCGAGAGATATAATCTCTCCAGCGTGTCCTGGGTCTGCCCCGGGGCCTCCTCCCGGTGGGACATGCCTGGAACACCTCACCCAGGAGGCGCCCAGGGGGCATCCTTGTCAGATGCCCGAACCACCTCAGCTGGCTCCTTTCGATGTGGAGCAGCAGCTGCTCTACTCTGAGCCCCTCCCGAATGGCCGAACTTCTCACCCTATCTCTAAGGGAGAGGCCAGCCACCCTTTGGAGGAAGCTCATTTCTGCCGCTTGTATCCGCGATCTCGTTCTTTCGGTCACTACCCATAGCTCGTGGCCATAGGTGAGGGTAGGGACGTAGATTGACCGGTAAATTGAGAGCTTCGCTTTTACACTCAGCTCCCTCTTCACCACGACGGACCGGTGCAGCGTCCGCATTACTGCAGCTGCAGCCCCAATCCGTCTGTCGATCTCCGGCTCCCTTCTCCCATCACTCGCGAACAAGACCCCGAGATACTTGAACTCCTCCACTTGGGGCAGGAACTCATCCCCGACCCGGAGTGGGCACTCCACCCTTTTCCGGCTGAGAACCATGGCCTCAGATTTGGAGGTGCTGATCCTCATTCCCGCTGCTTCACACTCGGCTGCGAACTGTTCCAGTGCGAGCTGGAGGCCCTCACCCGATGAAGCCAACAGAACCACATCATCTGCAAAAATCAGAGATGAGATTCTGAGGCCACCAAAGCGAAAGCCCTCCGCCACTTGGCTGCGCCTAGAAATCCTGTCCATAAAAATTATGAACAGAACCGGAGACAAAGGGCAGCCCTGGGGCAGCCCATCACCCACCGGGAACGAGTCCGACTTATTGCCGGCAATGCGAACCAAGCTCTTGCAACGGTTGTATAGGGATCGAATGGCCCGTAGCAATGGGCCAGACACCCCATATTCCCGCAACACCTCCCACAGGACACCCCGAGGGACACGGTCGAATGCCTTCTCCAAGTCCACAAAACACATGTAGACTGGTTGGGCAAACTCCCATGCACCCTCAAGTATCCTGGAGAGGATAAAGAGCTGGTCCAGTGTTCCGCGACCAGGACGAAAACCGCATTGTTCCTCCTGTATCCGAGGTTCGACTAACGGACGAACTCTCCTTTCCAGCACCCTGGCATAGACTTTCCCAGGGAGGCTGAGGAGTGTGATCCCCCTGTAGTTGGAACACACCCTCCGGTCCCCTTTCTTAAAGATGGGGACCACCACCCCGGTCTGCCAGTCCACAGGTACTGCCCCTGATCTCCACGCAACATTGCAGAGGCGTGGCCAAGCGGAATGCGGCACTGTCCGAGCCGCATTCCGCTTGGCCTGTCGATACCTGTCGGCTGCCTCCGGAGTCCCACAGGCTAACCAAGCCCGATAGGACTCCTTCTTCAGCCTAGTGGCTCCCTTCACCTCTGGTGTCCACCATTTGGTTCGGGGATTACCACCACAGCAGGCACCAACCACCTTGCGGCCGCAGCTCAATGCAGCAGCTTCGGCAATGGAGACGCTGAACATGGTCCATTCGGACTCAATGTCCCCAGCCTCCCTCGGAATGCTGTTGAAGCTCTGCCGGAGGTGTGCGTTGAAGATCTTGCGGACTGGGGCCTCTGCTAGACGTTCCCAGCACACCCTCACTACGCGTTTAGGTGCACCAGGTCTGTCCAGCGTCTTCCCCCGCCACCTGATCCAACTCACCACCAGGTGGTGATCAGTTGACAGCTCAGCCCCTCTCTTTACCCGAGTGTCCAGAACATATGGTCGCAGATCTGCTGATACGATTACAAAATCGATCATCGACCTACGGCCTAGAGCGTCCTGGTGCCACGTGCACTTATGGACATTCCTATGTTCGAACAGGGTGTTCGTTATGGCCAAACTGTGATTAGCACAGAAGTCCAATAACAGAGCACCGCTCGGGTTCAGATCAGGGAGGCCGTTCCTCCCAATCACGCCCCTCCAGGTCTTGCTGTCGTTACCCACGTGAGCATTGAAGTCTCCCAGCAGGACAACAGAGTCTCCAGGTGGAGCACCCTCCAGCACACCCCCCCCCCCCCCCCCCAGGGACTCTAAGAAGGCTGGGTACTCTGAACTGCCATTCGGCGCATAAGCACAGATGACAGTCAGGACCCGTTCCCCGACCCTAAGGCGCAGGGAACAAACCCTCTCATCCACCGGGAAAAACCCCAACGTACTGGCAGCAAGCCGAGGGGATATTAGGATACCCACCCCAGCCCGCCGCCTCTCACCAGGGGCAACTCCAGACAGAGACAGAGTCCAGCCCCTCTCCAGGAGACTGGTTCCAGAGCCCAAGCCATGTGTAGAGGTGAGCCCGACTATATCTAGCCGGTACCTCTCAACCTCACGCACTAACTCAGGCTCCTTCCCCACCAGAGAGGTGACATTCCATGTCCCTATTGCCAGTCTTGGCAGCCGGGGGTCAGTCCGCCAGGGCCTCCGCTCCTGGCCGCCACCCAGCACACAATGCACCCGACCCCTATGGCGCCTCCTGCGGGTGGTGGGCCTGCGGGAGGATGGGCCCATGTCTCCTCTTCGGGCTGTGCCCGGCCGGGCCCCATGGACTAAGGCCCGGCCACCAGACGCTCGCCCTCGGGCACCCTCCCCGGGCCTGGCTCCAGGGCGAGGCCCCGGTGACCCTATCCCGGGCAGGGTAAACTGTTCCCTCGGTGTCCTTTTCATAAGGGTCTTATGAATCGCTCTTTGTCTGGTCCCTCACCCAGGGCCAATTTGCCATGGGAGACCCTACCAGGGGGCAAAAGCCCCCAGACAACATAGCCCCTGGGATCCCTAGGGGCTTTACTAACATACAAAAAATAATTAAAGATTTTATATAAAGGAAGTGGAGTAAATGAAGTAAACATAATTTAAATGTGGAAATATACCTACCTCATACAGTACTCGAGTAAATTCAATTATCGCAACTGATTATGTAAAGTGTAATAAATCAGAAATTAGAAGTAACTTCAGTTTTATTATGCTAACTTGTGTTTCCAGTTATTAAGGTTTAATGAATGGTGATGATTTTTATCCCCATCTATTCTTTCCATACAAGCAGAGCAGCTGCAGGAAGAGCTGATATACATCAGAAAACATTGTTGTTGTTGTTTTTAAAAAAAACAAAAAACAACCTTTTCTGGCTGCATTAACTGACTTTCCATTCTTTGGAAAGCCAGTTTATCGAATAACCTGTCAAATTAATATTACTGAATCATGGTTAGTGTTGGCTCAAACAAAAGAGGACCCTTCTATCATAGAAATGTATCAGGATAAATTCTGAATGTATTTATTTGCATGAATAGTCAATGAAAATGTGCCATATGTGCAGTTTTCACATATGGCACATATAATCATTTTAGATTTTTTTGTACATTGCAGTTGATTGGGTCATATTTATTTCAGTCAAACTGTTAATTTTCACATTTTCTGTTTCTACATTTTGAATCTAAATTTCAGATTGATGTAAAAATCAACCTGAAATTTGACCTCATTCACTCTGCATTCACTCTGAAAACTTCTAATCTGACATATTATTCTGTGGTTTGCATGTGACATTAGTTTCTGTTGATGAGTAACTTGTTCCATGTGTTAAACAGCCTGTAGCTCCTGGTACCCAAACACCAAGAAGCACTGCAGAATGAATGTAAACGTTTGTATACTTATAAATACTAAATTAATTAATTATTAAGCATTTACTTCAGTGATAAAGCACAGAGAGGGGGGGTTTACAGAGGGAATTCATTTGTTGTTGAACAAGTGCTCAGATGTTTCATTTTTGGGGAATAAAAAAGAAAGCTTACATGTTCTTTTGCCTACTAATGTTTAGATTAAACAGCTGATAGATGTAGCATATTGTCTGATTTGTAGTTAAATCGGGATTAACTGCATGGCACGTGTAATAAAAGATATTTAAACCTGCTCACATACTCCCAATGGGTATAAACTACCCAAAAAATCAAAATAAGACAGACAAAAAACAAAAAACCTTTTTAACCTACATATTTGAAGCATGGGTTCAGTTTGTATCAAAGACTGAAATGTTTTTTATTTCCTGTAATCTGATGGAAAACATGTATTAAAATGAAGTGCATTTACATGCTGTAGCTACAAATGTCACTCTTTTGTTTACCCTCCATTCCATGCAGCTCAAGAGGGAAAAACTGCCCAGAAAAACAGACATGAAACATGTTGTCCCGAAGACACTTGTGTTTTTAACAGAACTGCATTTTAAATTTCTTGTACTGATAAAAGCTGGAAAAGACTCACTGCTCACTGTTGCACTCTTTAACTGAAACATGATGCTCAAACTTGAAAAGACTTTCCGATAGAACATGTCTCCTCCAGCTTCTTAGCACAGACAGGCTACATGATGTATATAAAATATGGGCATGGATAAACCTGGACTCTTTCTAATGGCCAGCAGTGAGCCATTACTGAGTCAGACTCAAAAAAGTCTAAGCTATTGACTCATCAACTCTTGTGATCTGTGACCTCAGTAAACAGTTTGTGGTTTCAGTGGCTTACTGAACACATCATGATGTTTACTTTTAGTTCAAAGGGAGGATAAAGCACAGTGAAACTGACCATTGGGCTTGCAGTGTCCCTCTGTTTCTCAGTAAGATCCACTCAACTTTAATCATGACTGAGTTTAAACACCAAGATGCTGACAGTGAAAAATCTCAGCCTGAGTTCTCTGCTGCTCAGTTTTCTCCTGTGCTTTTCTCCTGTGCTTTAGTTGGTATTTGATGATGTAAAGACAAGAAATCAGTAATTAACTGTCCTGCTTTTGACTACTTGCATCTGTTCTGTGTCTGCTTCAAAAAGTTAACCATATATTTTATACTTGAACCAGAGCAGGATGATGCATTATGATGCATTCAGGGAAACAGCCCCCCCCCCCCCTTGAAAAAAAACCCTGTGAACTCAGTCATGCCATCTGTTGCCTCTCTTTCCGCTAGGCTAATGACCTACTGGCTGCCATCTTTACATGTGACCTGTTGTCTTATGTAATGTTTTAGCATTTAGTTAGATAAGCTTACCTTCCAAAAAAGTTGTGATATACTATTTTTATGTGAGATATAAAGTGGCATATATGGCATAACACTCTCTACTAAATTGCGGTGTAGTAACAACAATACCCTTTGTTTGTTTGTTTTTAATCAGGTTATTTATGAAAGCCTTAGTCGTCTTTCAGTTAATAATTGATTTCTTACCTATCAGTTTTGTCTGACAGTTTAAAGAGAATGAACATGGAGTCAATGCCATTCTCAGTGTAAATGTTTGTTTTCCACCACCACCACTCACAGAGGCTGAGCAGTTGGCTTCCACATTTGTGATAATGTTGGCAGCATCACATATGATCTTCACAGTGCAGAGAACACAAATTAGCATCCATTACTATAATGAAATAATTTGTTAGTTTGAAATGCTACAGGGAACTATGTACCTGTACATTAATGCTGTGGAAAGACTTCCTGTTCACATAGTCTCCTTCATTTACTGAAGGAGCAATGATTGGAATGTGAGTGCCATCTATACAGCCAATCACGCCTGGGAACCGTGAGAATAAATGTAAAATTTAAGTAGTAGTTCAAGTATCACCACATCATGAATTAAGTTTCGTTCATCCTGATACCTGCAATTTTGTGGAATCCCTCTTTGATAAATCTTGTGGGTCTATGACCGGGGAACACCACAAATGAGTACAGGAGACGTTTCAGTGCAACTGTAACATTCCTGACTGCCCGACAGACGGTAGCCTTGGAAACGTGCTCAGCGTCACCAATATTATACAGAAAGCTCCCGTTTGCAAAAAACCGAAGTGCAATACAAATAATATGTACAGAACTGAGAGAATGTCCGCGATGTGTCACATGAGCAATATTAGGCCTGAGGATGTTATTCAAATGAATTGTAGATTGTGCTGAAAAACGGTAACGTTCACACAGAAAATCATCAGGAAATGATAAAATGTCCAAACGTGCTCTAATCACTCTCTCCCGGCGGAGAGCTCTGCGGAGAATTTGGGCTTCAACATCTACTGGCTCTTCAAGGAAGGAGCACGCCATGTCTGACACTTCCTACTGTCAGGTTTCCGACAAAGAGGCGGAGAAAGTCAGGGTTAGTTGAAGTAAACCTGCTAGGGGGCAGGTTAGCTTCACAGAGTGTGTCGTCATAGTGAATCACTCAGAATTAATCTAAACTCGCTTTGTGAAACCGAAAACCCAGTTTTCGTTAACTCAGGGTATACTTACTCAGAGTTTGCACTAAACCGGCTTCCTGAAATAGGGCCCAGTTCTACAACAACCGCAGTCTGACACTGCATATTACCATCAAGGTCTAAATTCCCTCACTCCACACCACGCATGAATTGATTCCCTGAATCCAGGAGAACATCTGGATCTGAAAGCCTGTGATATGTTCTTGACAACCTCAAGAAAATGTCTCACAATTTTGCTTATTTCAATTTGATATGTATTTCAAAAATGGTAAATAAATCTTTGGTGAATTTGTTGATTAGGATTGCGTCCAAAAGTCACATTGTTACCTTTTTTTATTATAATTTTTAAAATAATCTGACAAAGAAACTAACTAAAAGACACACAACACCAATTAATTTCCCTGTTGAAGCTAATAATAGGGTAAAATGTTTGAAAGAAGACACTTTTCTAGCAAAAGTCAGCTCTGACTATTTCAGATCTTTCTGAACAGAGAGCACAAATGCTCAGAAACAGTGTTTTCTTGGTTGGAGATACTGTTACGGCATTTTGAATCAGTGACTTAGGTGATTTATGCTCTGATCAATAATGCAGGGCCCTGTCTGTTCACTCAGCTGTTTAAAGGTCCATAGTTCAGAGGGACTCAGATAAACGGGGTCTCTGTGTCTGCAGTTCAATATTTGTGTTAACCTTGGCCAGTCTCTTTGCTTGAGTAAAAAAAAAAAAAAGTATCATAAGGTTTCTGTTTTATGATCATCAGATATTGTTGATGGTCTTTTAAGTTTACTTTCCTCTTCTGTATGCAATCATGATCAATCTACTTAAAGGGCTAATTATTTGTATTAAAATGTTTAATATTGCTTGGATAGTATCATGGCTAACTTTTTAAGGATTCTTTTTGAAAACATTTTTTTCTTTATCTTTTGGTGGTGATTTGTTGAGATGTTTGAGAAAAAAGGGGAGGGTGAAGAAAGATTTCTTTTCAGGTGTCCTATAGTTTTCCATTTAAAAAGTAATAAACTGGCAACCACAAACCAAATTAAAAAAAAAAAAAAACTATAAAGGAAGAAATGTATTTTCTTTGTTCTTAGTTAAAATAGGTATTTTATTTTCCCAGAAGATGGTGTCTTCTCATAGTGTCTCACAGTAACCTGGCATTTCAGTGTTACAGAAGTGGCGTTGTCAGTTTGATTGTATGTGTCTAATGTGGGATTTTTTTCTTTTCTTTTTTCCAGCCCGTAGCTTCAATGTTCACAAAGCTGAAAGCATGATCAGGAAGGTAAGCTCTGTGTTGTTCAGACGGTGAGAGCCTGTTTGCTCTTCAAGTACCCAACTAACACCCAACACGTATTTCTACCTGGTGCTGCTTTTCAAATCTCTGTACTAAATGTATTAAATCCATTAAAACTGTATTTACCTTTTAGATATTACATAAAATGACGAGTTTATATAACACAGTGCAATGTTAAAGATTAATCCAGTGTTTGATTTGTGGCCCTCTTTCTAGGGAATTTAGTTAGTGACTCTTTTCATGTTCAAGGACAAAGTAATATAGGACAATGTATAGTAAAGTAAATTCATGGAATTAATGGATCAGACTTTATGCCTATAGTTTTAGGGAACCTAGTGCACATATTTCCAGCTATATATCTTTTCAGAATTCACAGTTTAAAATAATCCTCATTGTGATTGGCTGAGTGATAAAGTGATAAAGGCACAGGTGAGTTGGGCTTATGAAATACACCACCAGAACTGTGTAGTTGAGATGATCATATTAGTGATATCTGCTCTCACTGACATCAAACAAATCCAAGAGTGGAAAAACTTAGTGAAAGCAGAATGTTTAGAACAGTCTGAGGGCAGAGCATTGGGCTCACAGAGGTTACTTAATGGACTCTTTGTCTGAAATTCTAGACATATTTAATATAAGCAGCCAACCATTGTAACAGTATATACTGTGTATATGAAACAGAAAATAAAGTAAAGCATGAAAAAAGCTTCTTCCATTTCAAAACATGAAATCATTTCTAGAATAATAGCTATAGAGTGTCTTTGACAGCTGGAGCATTTGTGGGGAAACACATTACTCTGTGTTTGCCTGGTTTTTGTAAGCTTTAGTCTTTAACTTACCCAGCCTTGTTGTCTTCGACCTCTGCAGCATGTGGTGTTTAGGGAACAGATGAAAGTAGACACCATCCTATCTGACTGGAAACCTCCAGAGGTAACCTACTGCATTTTCTTTTTAGCTAATATTTGTGAAAAAGTAGTCTGAACTGAGGATGAAGGGGACTGTTGTTAAATGAGCAGTCTTTCAGACTCTTTAGTTTTTGAAGGTCACATTTTTTTCTTTATGAATCCATCTCTCAGGTGATTGAGAAGTATGTATCTGGAGGGATGTGTGGCTATGACCGTGAGGGAAGTCCAGTCTGGTACGATGTGATTGGCCCTCTAGATCCTAAAGGTCTGCTGATGTCAGCCACCAAACAGGACTTCCTGAAGACTAAGATCCAAAACACAGAGATGCTACGGCAGGAATGTCAAAAACAGTCTGAAAAGGTCAGCCAGGAGTTCTCTGTTCTTCCCTTTCCACTCCTCTCTGCTCGTCTCTTCTAATGTTACTGTGTCTCTCTCTCAGTTGGGGAAGTACATTGAATCCATCACTCTAATCTATGACTGTGAAGGACTTGGATTGAAGCACATTTGGAAACCTGCTATTGAGACCTATGGAGAGGTTTGTTATCAGCTTTTGTAACAATCACCCACTCATACACACGAAACATCTATGTGTCATTACTGCTTTCGGCCATGTAGATCCTCGCCATGTTTGAAGACAACTATCCTGAAGGCTTGAAGAGGGTGTTTCTCATCAAAGGTACATAAGACCATTTGTCTGCATATTTGATTTCCACGTTCTGTTTCAGAATTTTGGTTGATAATTTGTATCTTTTGCTGCAGCGCCCAAAATGTTTCCTGTGGCCTACAACCTGATCAAACACTTTCTGTGTGAGGAAACACGGCGCAAGATCATTGTTTTAGGAAGTAAGACAACTTTTCTTTATCCCAGTGTTTTCTGAGTCTTTACTTGATCTTGATGCTAACATTAGCATGCTGAAGTAACAAAGTACTTGCAAAAAGCAGAAACGGGATTCTGAGACCACCCATGTGAAAGCCTTCCATTACTTGGCTACGTCTAGAAATTCTGTCCATAAAAATTACAAACAGAATGGATGACAAAGGGCAGCCCTGGCGGAGATCATCATGAACTTATCGCTGGCTATGCGGACCAAGCTCTTGCAATGTTTCTATAAGGACTGAATGACCACAGGTCTGGTGATACAATTATGAAATCGATCATCGACCTACTGCCTAGAGCTTCCTGGTGCCATGTGGACCACCATGTTTTAACTTATGCTAAAACATGGTTTTTGTTTTGGAGAAACTGTGGTTTGCACAGAAATCCAACAATAAAACACAGCTTGGGTTCAGATCCAGGAGGCCATTCCTCCCAATTATGCCTCTCACCCAGGGCAACTCTAGACTAACACAGAGTCCATCCCGGCTCCAGGAGACTGGTTCTAGAGCCCAAGCCGTGCGTTGAGGTGAGCCCAACTATATCTCATGAGGATGAGCTGGGACGAATCTCTGGTGGGCTCCTTCCCCGCCAGAGAGTTGACATCCCATGTCCCAATTTTGGTAGCTGGGGATCGATCCACCAGGGCTTCTGTGCTACCTGGCACACATTGCACCTGACCCCTATGGTCAATATGCAGTCTTTCTTATATTTACTATTTAGAGTTTATAATTTTACTCTTTTCATCTACACGAATGTCAACCTATAAAGGAACTAAGGTCATGAAACAAAGCAGTCTTATTAAACTAAAAAGTTTTAAATTACAATATTGTGTTTACAGGTAACTGGCAAGAAGTGCTACGTGAACATATTGACCCAGATCAGCTTCCAGTGGTGTATGGAGGAACTCTGACTGACCCAGATGGAGACCCCCACTGCAGAACCATGGTGAGAACAGAGGGAAAGACTGATTAAATACAATGCTGTTCCTCTAAAATTGGAGACTAAAGTGATGCGTGTTTTTGTGTATTGTGGTTGCAGATCAATTTTGGTGGTACAGTTCCCAAGTCCTACTATGTGCAGGATTCAGTGAAGGTTCAGTATAACAAAAGTGTGACCATCAGCCGTGGCTCTGTCATCCAGCTGGAGTTTGATGTTCCTGCAGCCAGCAGCCTCCTGAGGTACAGCAGGTTTATTCTGTGTTCTGAGAACAATGAATCACTGACTTGTAGTGTGTGTTTGTGGTGATTTAGTGATATAGACTTTAAAATTAAATTAAATTAAAAAAAAATACTAAAGCTGCCACTCATGATGAATTCTTTATTGCTTGTCAGGTGGCAGTTTGCCAGTGATGGAGCAGATATTGGGTTTGGAGTGTACAAGAGGACTAAAGAGGGCAGCCAACAGAAGATAGCTGACATGCAGCAAGTTCTACCCAGTGAGCGCTACAATGCACACTTGGTCCCTGAAGATAGCTGCCTCACCTGTCCTGAGCCCGGAGTCTGTAAGTAACTCACAGCTGTGTGTACAGGTACTTTTGCAGTAATGTCTGCAAAATTAGTCTGTAACAATGAAAATTGCTCATTTCATTTTGCTTCCAATGCGCCAGACTTTCTTGTTATTTTTTCTTTAAGTGGACTTGAGCAACAGTCCTCCAGCTTTCTAAAGATCTTTCAAACTCTATTCAAAGACCGTTTATATAGGAATCCTTTTTGTTTGTTTGTTGAGGCACTTTAACAATTGACATGTGAATCATTTAAGCATATTCAAGGCTCCTAACTCAATGGACATAACGGATAACTTAAATTCAATTTTAAATTGTAACTTTACGTACCTCGTTACTAGCAGCCTGTTGTAAAAACACAAAGCACATAATTTATTCCCTTTTCCTTAGCTAAATGTCAGACTGCCTTTCAAACCACCAAAGATAACAGTTTAATAGGCATACAATAGTACTTTTGCACTAACAAGGTGATTCCCAAAGAGCTATTGGCCAAAAACTTGGCATATCTCAACATTGTATGCAGTGGGTCCTTAGAAAATGTGAGGAAACTGTCAAGTGGAGGACAAAAGAAAATGTGGCAGACCTAAAAAAAATTACCTACAGCAGATGAGAAGTTGAGGTATACCAAATTACATAAAAACTGGACTGAAAATCAAGTGCCAATAAATGTTATGTAGTGATGACTCCAGATGTGAAATTTTGGTTTAAATTGTCATTGATATCAGGACAGAGGTACAACAGTGAGTGTCTTACAGTCATAATACAGTGAAGGCTCTCGCTAATCCAGTATGACCTTTATGTGAAAGCAGTGAGGGATCATCTGGACAGAGAATGTAGCAAAAGGCTAGCTCTTCTTTGGATGCTATAGGGTGTTCACATATTCAGAATCAACAAAATTCTTATTAAAACACAACCTGTCACATTTATAGAGTGATTTAGAAGTGTAGCTGTAACGCGGTGATTTCCCTTGTGGGATCAATAAAGTATTTTATGCGTTTACAGGATGATAGCTTTTCTTAGCTGTTAGTGACTGTATCCTTTGCTTTGTGCAGATGTGCTGTGTTTTGATAACAGCTACAGCATCCTTCAGTCCAAGAAAGTGAGATACAAGGTTGAAGTTATTCCACCGGCAGATGTTCTGATGCAATATCCACGCAGCAGTGGTGATGGAAGGCTACAGTGAGGACACCCACAGCTGAGAGGACACAGTTCTGATCTTTGTTACTAGTTAGCTATGTCATCCCATCGGGGCTAAATTACCTCCACTTCTTCCACTGCGTTCAGTATGTATGAATTCATGATACACACATGCATACATTTGTTGTAATTTTATTACGAAGTGACTTAAAACCAGGCTGAATTTGGGAGTCACAGCTGAATCTGCAGCTTTCTTTATCTTTATAGAACTTTTCACTGATTAAAACTTGAAGTTTACCTGACTAATTGCTAAACAACCCATGATAGCTGATTCTACTGGTCACTTTGAATCAGCAAAAAAGATGTTTTTGTATACATCTGATTCATTTTGAGCTCTATTTTTGGCATCTACCCCCTCTCAAGGGAATTATCGCTGGGGGGGGGGTTCAGCCCTGTAGTCTGTGAGTTAAGCTTGTGAGGGAAGTTAAACAAAATATCTAAATCATCAATCAATATATATTTCTCAATCAAACGCTAAATCATGAGATCATTTCTGAACATGTATTTACACATACATTTAGGACACTGTACACATTATAATTAAACACTGTTAGGTGTGTTTGGCTTGTAGTTAATGTAACAGATGAGTTACTTTAATTGGAGAGCTTTCCACAGACTTCTGAAGGTTTACTTCAGCATCTTTTAGTGGTAGCTTTAGCTAGTATTGAGTGGTACATACAGTATTATTAAGGGAAATATTAAACAAATTGAGAGAAATAACAGGGTTGGTTTGCCCACGGTGTAATGTAGCCATTGTTTTCCACTGCAAAGAAGAACCATTCAGAACAACAGTAACAAAAAGAAATGTTTACTTTATACAGCATTTCAAACCAGAACCACAATTAACTGTACAAGCTCATCATTTAATACTGAAGGACCACATTTGTAAAGATTTACTGTGTTCTAGTAATTTTTGTAATTAATATGGTAATATATTAGTAAGATGTTCATATATACGTGCTTTGTGAAATATAGTATAATATAAGTGCTTTGTATAAGTGCGTCAGTTTGGGATGGATACAAGAAAAAAAAGCCCTTAAGTTTTAAAAGGCCCACAACATCATGTTTTTGTTGCCATATTTGTCTCTTTATAGTCATCCTGTCTGTGTAGATGTGTTCAGCTCCTTGTGGTAGTTTTGCATCTTGTACATAGTTTCTCTGTCTTAATATTGACATGTTTTGTTTTTGTAATCTGGGCCTGTTCTATGAAGAGAGTTGAACATATCCAGGGTGTCTTTTTGTAATCTGGATTCATCCACTAACCTGGTTATTAGCTGGTTATCAGCTTGTACATTTCATTATTTTTTAAAAGAGAGTTTTAGGTTTTATTCTGCTGCCTGGATTGTTATTAGCTGTTTGAGAGCATGTAAAGAATAAATATAAAAATTGAATTCAAATGAATGCTTAGAGCTGGAATTTGGAACATATCCTGCTCAACAACAGTACAATTTACCATGGCAATATACCCTCATAAGAAGCTAACTACCTTCATGATACAAAACACGCCAGGATTAACCAGTGGAAATATGGTTTAAGAGGTTAAGTAATACAAACTTCCGTGTTAGAGAAAACACACTGTAAAGTAATACAGTATTACAAGTGTGCATTTTAGGCACTTTGGTGGGTAAGATTGGAACAGAGCTACTACATTTAAAAAAAAGTTTAGCCTATTTGAAAGAAAGGTGTCATAAATGTAGACTGTGTAAATTAACCAACTTAGCAATATCACAATTCTATCTTTTAGACATGTGAGAATAATGGATTGTAACTGACTATTTCTTTAAATTTATATTTAAAAGATAGTGTTAATTTTTCACCTATAGACTCAGTTGTGTTTAACAGCCTAAGAGTAAAAAAAGAAAAGAAAAATAACACCAGAACGTAATGGGTAGGCTTAGTTTATGTGCCAATTGCATATAAAGTCCACAAGTACAAATAGTTTTTCTGGTACAAACATGCACAGAGGCAAAACAGTCAAATTACTTTCTGGGGCTATTTATCAAATCAAATTCTGAAGTTTTGTTTGATAAGTGTACCTCCACTCTGCTCAAACTGGATAATAATGGCCTTTAAAATTACTGATTGCTGCACTATAATCTCTTGAAATTAAAGATGTACATAATTATAATTGATCCACAATCTAAAGAAGCATGACGTCATGATGTAAAATGATGCTGGTTTATTTCTTAATCATTGGAAACTCTGTCATTGTGGAATTTTAATAAATAAATTTTTATTCATAAATACAAACCTTTTGTACTGTTTTTTATTACAGTATCCCTTATGTTCAAGCACATGCAAGTGTGGTATTACAGAAACACATAATAATCAGTATGTGACTGCAAACTTTCAGCTTTAATTCTGTTTGTTTAACAAATACTTTAGATTAGACACTGTTGGGGAATTACATACATTTTTTTACATAGTCTCTCATTTTCTGAAGCGTCAGTGACTGCCTGAAGTCTAGAAGCCATAGACATCACCATGAAATCAAACCATGTGAAAGGAACAAACGTTCATTTCGTTTTAAAATTCGCATGCTGTGACTAAAGAAAAATGTCTGTGTCTGTGCACATCGCTTTAAAAGAGGAAATCGGTCAGAATGCTTCGTAATGTGTTCAGTTAGGGTTGTTCCCTGGACCCAGGCATCGGCAATACAAAATAACAACAAATAAACACAAAAAGACTCACATAAAGAGACAAAATAGACAAAATGGCACGGAGACAAGACGATATGATAACCATTGTATTTGTATTAATTTTGGCACGCTCGGCCCCTCAGAAATAATTTTACCTCAGACCTAAGTACAGTTTTGATAAGTGGTGTGGCCACTGGGTGACGCTACAGGAAAGGACTTTTAACGTTATTGGCTTATTACATAACAGCTAATTAGCGAATATTAGGATCTAATAATAAATAAAGATGGCTAATAAACACTGCACTGGGAAAAAAATCCGTGACAATGCAGTGATGCAGTAATGTAATAGTCAACCTCGGAAATTATTAGGCTTTTCCACATCTTAACTGAACTGATACAGACAGCTTATGTAATTATTATCATTATACAAACGGGCTATATCCTGGCTCCACAGAGTTTGTCTCTCAGGAAATAAATAAACGTCCCCTGCATCTAGCATCCCTGGCCGGGCATCGTGCCAGCGGGATGCAGGCTGGTGCAGGATGAGGATGGAGGGCGGGGGGATGTACACAGATGCCATGTGCCTTTACATAACCGCAACTGGCTTTGGATACAATTGGATGAGAAATCGGTGGCCAGGGACAGCAGCAGCAGCGTCCGTCCTGCTGTGTGCCGCAGTGCCCCGAGCCCAGCGGGGAGTAACGTGGCCGGGCACTGAGGCGGGGGGAGTGTGAGTGTTGCTGCAGAAAAATGATAGCGAAGCGTCACCAGGAGCGTGTGTGACCTGCAAGGAGCGTGAGTGTGTTTGTTTATCAGCTCTACATGTCGCTGTCCGGCAGTCGGTGTTAATGTGTGTATGTGTCCGTGTATGAGTGAGCGTATGTGAGAGATAGCGGGAATGGGGGGAGAGGGAGGAGCTGCTTGGACATGAGTAAATGACGTCAGCTCCCAGGTCGCCGAGCACAGAAACAAACATGGCGACAGAATGGAGTGGACAGCAGGGTTACATTCTCACCGTGGTTATCTGTCTGTGGAGCGGTCGGACAGAGTTGGTGGCAGCCGCTGGGCCCGGTGTCAGCGGTGGAAGGGGAGGCGGCGGCGGAGGCGGTGGGAGTCAGGTGCTCGGCATGAGGCTGGAGAGGAGCAACAAGCCGGCCAGCACCACTGACGAGGGTGTCATCCAGGTGACCGAGGAGAGCTCCGTGCAGCTCCGGTTTTACGGGGTCCAGCTTCACTCGGGCGCCTGGTCTGAGATCCAGTTCACAGAGGTCAAGAAGGAGGAGGAGGAGGAGGAGAAGGGGACGGTGGTGGCGGCGGCCCTGGGCGGCAGCGGCATGATGGACGCGCTCGATAAAACTTGTGCGGATTTCACGCAGGACATCACCGTCGGGAACTTCATAAACGTGAGCAGCCGGGGCACGTCGGGACTGCTCAACGTGCACATTAAGCCGCTGCGCAAACGCGACCAGAAGAAAGAATACGCTCTGTGCACGTTGAGCACGGACGGCAGGTGGGTGCAGCTGGGGGACAGCGATGGCCGGATGCTGGTGGTGGAGGAGAAGAAGTCGCTGCTACCCATGTGGCTGCAGGTCATCATGATCTCGTGCCTGCTGGTCCTCTCGGGCATGTTCAGCGGGTTGAACCTGGGGCTCATGGCGCTGGACCCCATGGAGCTGCGGATCGTTCAGAGCTGCGGCACCGACAAGGAGAAGAAATATGCGAGGAAAATCGAACCGATCCGCAGCAAAGGCAACTATCTCCTATGCTCGCTTCTCCTGGGTAACGTTTTGGTGAACACCACCCTCACCATCCTCCTCGATGACCTCATCGGGTCAGGTCTGGGCGCCGTGGTCGCCTCTACAATTGGCATTGTCATATTTGGGGAGATCGTCCCCCAGGCGCTGTGCTCGCGTCACGGGTTGGCTGTGGGAGCAAACACGATCCTGGTCACAAAGTTCTTCATGTTCCTTACCTTTCCTCTGTCCTTTCCCGTCAGCAAGCTGTTGGATTTCCTGCTGGGACAGGAGATCGGCACTGTGTACAACAGAGAGAAGTTGGTGGAGATGCTTAAAGTGACAGAGCCTTATAATGACCTGGTCAAAGAGGAGCTTAACATGATCCAGGGAGCCCTGGAGCTCAGGACCAAAACTGTGGAGGATGTGATGACTCCCATAGCCAACTGCTTTATGATCCAGGCAGATGCTGTGCTGGACTTCAACACTATGTCAGAGATCATGGAGAGCGGATACACGCGCATACCCGTGTATGATGAGGAGCGGTCCAACATCGTGGACATCCTGTATGTGAAGGACTTGGCCTTCGTGGACCCGGACGACTGCACAAACCTAAAGACCATCACCAAGTTCTATAACCACCCTGTGCACTTTGTGTTTCATGACACAAAGCTGGATGCCATGCTGGAGGAGTTCAAGAAAGGTGGGTGTGCATTGACATAATCTAACACCTGATGATGTTTTGTTCTGAAAATCTGCAACCTTCATATCACCAGGGACCTAAACCTGTGTGAGCTCGACAGCCCCCCCTCTCTCTGTTCACCAGCACTATTGATTAGTGGAACACCACAGCCTACACACACACACAAAGCACATTTCATCATCGGGGCACATGTTGTACTACTCTTATAAGGGGTCAGGGTTGAGCTTTTAACCTGCACACACCTGATAAGGCTGTCATGAGGGCAGTGTATGTTTATGCATTCACTTATTAAAGATTGGAGAGCTTTAATTGTCCCATGCACAACAATACAACTAGCATAGCTGCAGTATAAAATTGAAACCCAATATGAAAAGGAATAAAAAGAAACTAGACAAACACTTATTTGGATAAACTGTCATATAAATGACAGTTTATTAAAAAAAATCCATAATATGTTTCTAACATGTGAAATAAGAAGTGCATCTAAGTTAATGTTATCATTGTGTCTGCTGAATATTTCTTTCATTAATCAAGTGATTAAGTCAAACATAAGGCCTAGATTAGTGGCTACGTGGCTGTTGGCCGTTTGGTGCCACTGGCTGATTTTGCAGGGTACAAAAATTAGCAGTAAGGTACATACATACATTTTTCACTGTATGTGGAAAAAAAGTAGTATCAAGAGATAACGAGATTAGCTGTGGTCCACCCACCCAATTTCTGAAATGCTTTTCTAATTCGGTGCACATCTGAATATTTGATAGTTTTCCCTTCATCCTAGTGACCAAAATACTACCCAGAGCTTAAACCACAATAAGATGGTTACAGTCAATGTGCGCTGCTGGTGGTCTGTTTGATATCCTAGCATTTTTTTTGTAATGATGTTAGCCTGGCTCAGTGTGGAAAAAGTTATTGACCACATAAAGCTAATCTGAGAATCTAATTGAGCTTTATGTGGTGAGGGTGACACCCCCAAAGTGTTGGGTCATAAAATTGCTTAGCAATATCTTGAACCCGCAGTTCACACTGATGTAAAGAAATGCAGCAACTTGCAGTTCAGACCTAAGAAAAAGTTATCTTTTCTATTATTTTTGTTTGAAAAACATTAACAATTAATTTCTAGAAAAACTGCTGATCTTGTCCTTTTCAGTGTCAGATAAGAAGTAGGGCAGCATTTACTTTTCTTATCAGTAAATACGCATATTTAGATCATTAATGGCAATTCATTTTTGCCTTCGAATAATTCAGTATACACTCTTCAGCCACTTGGAACACTAGAAATCTAATACACAGCTTATACTTTGTTTTCCAACATTTTAGTTCTTATGTCATATTCAGATATATATCAATACATTTTAATATAAGAAACAACAGTAAAAGGTCATGTTTCTGCTGTTATATTTTTATAACCGATAAATCTGTTCATTCTATATTTTTGCAGAGAACTGACACATCTCTATGCTATAAGAGTGCAGTTTCCTTGATTTCAATTATATCCACCCCTCATTTGTTCCAAGACACCATGATTGTTATGACAAAAATCTTCATTTAAGCCTTCGCAGTGGAACTTAATGACTCCCATGGGTGATGTCATGGTGGCTATCTCCATCTTTTCTGTTCATGAAGAATATGCCAAACTTTAGATGTTCTTAACATTTTATCCATTTTCAGTCATTTTTGGTTATTCTGGTAACATTCTGGCTGTCTGTCAGGGTTATATTGTTGATTGTCATTTATGCTTAGAAATATTTAACCATATATGCTTAGAGGTGTATAATCGATTGTGTAGTGATAGGATGTGTGATCCTTAGTAGTCTGCAAAGACTTTGTGTGCATTCCAGAGTGTTCTGGCATACACACTCACACCCTAGGGTCATGAGAGATCTCGTATCTTCTCTTACTGATATTCTGACCCCACAGTTGGCCATATTATTTTGCAAATTATTACATTAAAATGCTCCAGAAGGGATAGACAGTGCAAAGATAGTGTAGAGGACCAGTTCATTGACTCCAATCAGGTATAACTGATCCCGATCAGTTATACCTGATACCCAAATTAGCCACACCACTCCAGCATCCAAATGGATATATTGGTTTTTTTTCTTTTTTAATGTCACCCACAGTACATTTGTTATGAAGGAGGAAAGGGTTCATAAAGGACAAAACCATTTTTATGCTAAATAGTAAAAATGCTTTTGATAATGTAAAGTTGGGTATCAACCTCAAGTTACTTCTAGAGGAACTGCAGTTTTTGTCACTTCACATTTACTTCATTTTTCACCCCAAAGTGAACATACTTGAGCTGTGCAAGTTTGCATATAAGCACAGCTCAGTGATAAAGATAAAGCAGAATCCGCACCATTTAAAACAATGTCAGCAAAAGTTAAAAATGAATTTGTGGCAGGGCTGTGATGTTAGATTGCATTGAATCTGCCTAGTAAAGTGGCTTTAAGTGAATGTAAAAGTAATTTTTAAAAAATGGGGAAAAATCAAGAATACAAATGTCACCATCAGAAGCATTTCAGCTTACCAGAAACGACAAACTAAAATATTTATAATTGTGTGCTGCAATGACTTAAACCTAAGTGGCCACAAGTTACTCCTTTAATTAAATCTGGCTGTGGATACCACTGATCATCTCTAGTCAGAGATCATCTCTAGCCTAATCACTCAAATCATCTGATTTGTGCTGTTTGATGGGACGAAAATCGGCACGTTCAGCCGTACAGGAGTAGTGCCAGAAATCCACTGATATACACACCTTGAAAGCTGAGCTTAATATCATAACAGCCTTGGCGCTGCAGCTGATTGTGATGGTCTTGCAACATATCAATGTGGTTTTTTTCCCCAGAGACATTAAAAACATTGCATTTCATTCTTTGACATTACATTTATAAGACTGTAGATATGAAAAGAACTACATTATGAAGCTCAGTCATTGTGGAACTGGCTGCATGCCTCATTTCCACCTGCTGCGAGATCGATCAACTTTAGACCAGACAACAAACTACGGAGGCTCCGGAAAAGTGCAATCAAACGATGAGTTTTATTATCACAGGAGAACAACCAACCATCAGCATACGGAATGGGTTGCTCTGACAAGAATACATTGGGTTCTGGTTTTATAGGATAAAATATCACACCTACGTCAATACAGTTCAAAAATACATGGTGACAGACGGGCAAAAGTTCAACCCGTGCAGACAAGGGTACATCACGTACACTTCTAATAACCATACACTGACATATTACTTCTCTTTTCTACATTACTTGCCTTTTAGGGTAATAACTTCAGGTCTCAGCATCTCTGAGAGCTAATAATGGACCCTCGTCCTTAATCACTAAGTAGAGTCCTTTGCAGCCAGTCTCAAACTGAAGCAGAAGACGCTTAGGCCTTCGCTCAGACCTGCTACTAGATTAATATGTGTATCGTAAGCGTGCATGCAATTAACCTGCTATGTTCTCATCTCCCCTCAGCATGTATCATCTGGACACTCTCACCAGTGAAGCTTAAAACCTTCTAGAATGGAACATCAACTCTAACCAAGCACATTTATGCATTGTGTATAAAATGAACTCAACCTGTAAAAATAGAAAGGTCAATGTGATGACAGACATATTCAATGCAATATAAACCCTGTAGGAAATATTACTGATAAATGATACTGTGAAACATGTTATTAATACATTCTTCATAAGGCAAATTATATGGTAGCAATAAAAGAATCTCTGAATCCCAACACACCCCAAATTGCAAAAGAATTAGTGTAATTTCAGCTGTCATTGCAAATAAGCATCACCTTCAGCTGTGGCTTTTTATAGCATCAAAGCCCAAGTCCTGCATGCATGATGCATAAGCCTAAATAAAGTGCCATTTGTCAAATTACCATGATAATAGCAAAACAGGAAATCAAGGTCTCCATAGTATTTTAGGCAATCTGATGTCAACAATTCAGTTTAAAAAATTGGATTTTTATATTTCAGCCCATTAATCTTCAACAACATGAGCACATTTTTGATGAGAGACACTTTTTGTTTAAGGTTAGAAACTGAACTTGTCTGCTAAAAATGTGCTGCAAGGAGATGGCGTTCAAACCTTCTGTGGGGGGTGGGACTGATGGTGGTAGTAGTGCTGTCTGATGTATGAGTCATGTTTTTGGCTGCTGGCTACCACATTGCTAGGACTGCACACTACAGTGCTAGCAGTCGTGGCTTTGTTTGGTCATGGTAGGCTGTCTTTATGATGGGTCATAAGAGACTAATTCTCACTTTAATAGTTTCATAGTTCCAGGTGAAATATTTTGAGTGGGAGGGAATAATTTATGGGAGCTTGAAGCAAATTAGTGAAGCATCTGTGGTTTTGTGAGTTACCCAGTGGTCTATTTTCCTACCTTTACAAGTGGGTACAAGTGGCAGGAATGAACTTGCTTTGAAGGGTGCCTAGGCTCAGCATTAGAGATCATCAGGAAGGGCTCAGAGTAGAGCTGCTGGTCCTCCACAGTGAAGGGAGTCAGTTGATGTTGTTCAGGCATCTGTCTAGGAAGCCTCCTAGGTAAGGTGTTCCAGGCATGTCCAAGTAGCAGAAGACCCTGTGACAGACCCAGGACATGCTGGATGCGAAAACCTCTGTCTCCCCAGGCGTGGAGGAGGGAAGTGGGCATCTCTGCTTAAACATGTCAGAAGAAAATTGAGGGATAATTTTTTTTTTTTTAATTTTAGAATCATTTCTTAACACAGAACATTTTTTAAAATGTTTTTAAAGCACATGTAGGAAGAAGAAAGCTGTTTGATAGAAATCTTGATGTCAAAGTCATTTTTTTTGCCTCATGGGGCAAATGTTTGAATCTGTTGGCTGAAGCTGCTCACTATTCAAACTACTGATGATATATTGATGCACTGAAAGCACTAAGCCTCAAACAGTGGCTGTTTGAGTACATGAAGAACTATAAATTATATAATATATTTATATGTATGCCGTGAATCATTCAGTCATATTCAGGCTCTTAACACCAGGGATAAACCAGTGTCATGTCTACACGTAATGGACAGCTTGGCAATTAATCAATTTTAAATTAAATTATTAGGCACCTTGTTGCTTGGGGCCTTTTGCAAAAGCACATACGGTAAGTTGTTTCCTTGTATTTACTGAAACTATAAAACTTGTGAAAGATAACAGTTTCACAGGCATGCAATAGTATTTTTGTACCATTAAGATCTCAAAAAGCTATTAGCCCAAAATCTGGCATATCTCAGCATGGCATGCAGAGTGTCCTGACAGAGGACCTGAGAGATACATCAGCCTATGGTGTCAAGGTTGCTGGTGAAAGAGTGGCTTTCAAGAAGCTATACTTAAGGATGGGAAATGGAGAGAAAAAGCTGAGGTATGCCATTACACTAGAAATGGATTGAAATTCAGTGGTAACAGGTTTATGGAGTGATGAATCCAAATTTGAAACTTTTGGTTCAAGTCACACAGAGGAAGTTAGAAAAGAAGTACCACAGTGAGTGTCCACAGACATCTAGAAAACATGATGGAGGTTCTTTCATGGGTTGGGGTTGCATTTCAACAAGTGGTATTGGGAATATGGTCAAAAGTACAGTCCCAATTAAAATAAATTAAAAATTTTGCATGGTGGTAGAGCTTCAACATGCAACAAAAAGAAATGGGAGTGAGACAAAAAAAATTTTGAGCATTTTACAGCTGATCAAAAGTTTAAGATCACATGCCTTTAAAAGGCCAAATCTGTGCAAAAATGTGGATTAATTGTCATTTTCTGTCAGGTAGTCACACTGACATTCTCATTGCAAAGGCAAAAAAAATTTTCCCTTTTTGAATGTGTTCGGTTGTTGAACTGCATAAGCAGTTTCTCTCACAGTGTGCCATCACTGCTGAGGTGGGACGCATTAAGACAGTCATTTGGAATTCCTTAAATGATCCGGAGGATTATGGAACAAGAAAGTCAAGTGGAAGACCCCCAAAAATTTCAGTGCTGGTGTCTTGACAGACAGCCACTGGACGATTCTCGACCCAAATTAAAGCCGTTACTGGTGCAGGCTGCAGCCCAATAACCATCAGATGGCATCTGAGACTGAAGGGCTTCAAAAACAAAAAACGTCTTCAAAGGCCTCGTCTCCTTGAACTCCCACAGAACCGACAGTTTGGACTTTGCAAGAGAGCAACAAACATGGGATATTGGAGGTTGAAGAAAGTTTTATTCTCTGACGATAAAATTTTTTACCTTGATGTTCCTGAATGTTACCCACCCCAGCCCGCCACCTCTCACCATGGGGAAATTCCAGACTGAGACAGAGTCCAGCCCCTCTCCAGGAGGCTGGTTCCAGAGCCCAGGCCATGCGTTAAGGTGAGCCCGACTATATCTACCTCTCAACCTTACACACTAGCTCAGGCTCCTTCCCCACCAGAGAGGTGACATTCCATGTCCCAATAGGTACCGACATGCAAAGCGGAATGCGGCGCGGGTGGTGGCTGAAGCAAAAACTCGGGTCTAGGAGGAGTCCGGAGAGGCCATGGAAAAAGACTTTCAGGCTGCCTCGAAGAGATTCTGGCAAACTGTCAGGCGACTCACTAGGGGAAAGGGGTGTTCTACCTGCACTGTGTATAGTGCGGGTAGAGTGCTGTTGACTTTGACTGAGAAAGTTGTTGGGCGGTGGAAGAAATACTTCGAGAACCTCCGCAATCCCACTGGCTCGTCTTCCGTTGCAGAAGCAGAGTCTGGGGATGAAGGGGATGACCCGCCAATCTCTGGGGGCGAGGTCACTGAGGCAGTTAAACAACTCCTTGGTGGCAGAGCCCCTGGGGTGGACGAGGTCTGCCCAGAGTTCCTGAAGGCTCTGGATGTTGTAGGGCTGTCTTGGTTGACACGTCTCTACAATGTTACGTGGAGATCAGGGGCAGTACCCCTGGACTGGCAGACCGGGGGTAGTGGTCCCCATCTTAAAGAAAGGGGACCGGAGGGTGTGTTCCAACTACAGGGGAATCACACTCCTCAGCCTCCCTGGGAAAGTCTAAGCCAGGGTGCTGGAGAGGAGAGTCCGTCCGTTAGTCGAACCTCGGAAACAGGAGGAACAGTGCGGTTTTCGTCCTGTTCGTGGAACACTGGATCAGCTCTTTATCCTCTTGAGGATGCTTGAGGGTGCATGGGAGTTTGCCCAACCAGTCTACATGTGTTTTGCGGACTTGGAAAAGGCATTTGACCGTGTCCCTCGGGGGTCCTGTGGGGGGTGCTCCAGGAGTATGAGGTGTCTGGCCCATTGCTACGGGCCATTCAGTCCTTATACAACAGTTGCAAGAGCTTGGTCCGCATAGACGGCAATAAGTTGACTCGTTCCTGGTGAGTGATGGGCTCTGCCAGGGCTGCCCTTTGTCACCCATTCTGTTCATAATTTTTATGAAATTATAATTTTTATGAACGGAATGTCTAAGTGTAGCCAAGTGGGAGAAGGCTTTCACTTGGGTGGTCTCAGGATTTCATCTCTGCTTTTTGCAGATGATGTGGCTCTGTTGGCTTCATCAGGTGATGGACAGCTTGCCTTGGAACGGTTCGCAGCCGAGTGTGAAGCAGTGGGAATGAGAAACAGCACCTCCAAATTTGAGGCCTTTGTCCTCAGCCGGAAAAGGGTGGAGTGCCCATTCCGGGTCAGGGACGAGTTCCTGCCCCAAGTGAGGGAGTTTAAGTATCTCGGGGTCTTGTTCACGAGTGATGGGAGAAGAGAGAGGGAGATCAACAGACCAATTGGTGCAGCGGCTGCAGTGATGCGCACACTGTACCTGTCCCATGTGGTGAAAAGAGAGCTGAGTGTAAAAGCGAAGCTCTCAATTTACCAGTCGATCTACGCCCCTACCCTCATCTATGGTCACGAGCTGTGGATAGTGACCGAAAGAACGAGATGGCGAATACAAGTAGCGGGAATAGGGTGGCTGGCGAGAAGTTCGTCCATTCGGGAGGGGCTCAGAGTAGAGCTGCTGCTCCTCCATTTCGAAAGGAGCCAGTTGAGGTGGTTTGGGCATCTAACAAGGATGCCTCCTGGGCGCCTCCTGGGTGAGGTTTTCCGGGCATGTCCCACCGGGAGGAGGCCCCAGGGCAGACCCAGGACACGCTGGAGAGATTATATCTCTTGGCTGGCCTGGGAACGCCTTGGTGTTCCCCCGGACAAGCTGGAGGAGGTGGCTGGGGAGAGGGAGGTCTGGGCTTCTCTGCTTGGGCTGCTGCCAACGCGACCCTGCCGCGGATAAGTGGAAGAAAATGGATGGATGGATGAATGGATGGTCCCGAATGTTTCCAACGTTATTGGCATGACTGGAGGTGTGGAGGTGTGGTCCAAAACTTTTAATCAGCTGTATAGCAGCCTGCTTCAGTGTAAGAGTTGTTTTCAACAAATTGCATGCTCAAAAAATGTTTTTTCTCTCTCCCATTTCTCCTTGCTGCATATTGAGGCTCTACTTGGAACCTTGTTAAGATCCAAGCATGCATAATATGCTTTTTTCTTTTTGTTGTTGTCATTTTTCGTGTGGTCTTAATCTTTTGATTTGGGCTGTATCATCAGATTTTAATCTACCATGCAATACGAACTGGAAAGTGTATGATGGGCAACTGCTTCGGTTTTCAGTATGAAAATTATCCAAAAGATATTGTCAATGCAGTAAATGCATAACCTGGACATAAAAACACACAGCACTTCAGTAAGTCACTGTGCCTGTTTCCTTGCAAAATATAAATAAAAAAAATGGGTTGCTCAAGACCTTTTCAAAGCAGATCAGGTGAAAAAGGCTGGGAATGAAACACTGTTTAAAGGTTCACCACTGGAGTTGATGAAACCTATTGAAACAAAATAAATGTTTTCTTGCTGAAAATGGACGTTTCTGTTTCTTTTACTTCATACAAATCAGTGAGCACCATGGAGGCCAAAAGTAGATAGTGCTTCTGCTTCTGCTGGTGTTTGATGACCATGAACTGTGACAGGTTTCCATCCTGCTGACCTGATAATGTTTTTACTTAACTCTTACTGGCAGCCATTGCTCATCATGTTGTATCAGGTTTAGTTGTTTGCACACAGTGCTGCATGCAGTCGGTGCATGTGGGGAGTGTTGTGAGAACAATGCAGAGTCATGAGTGCAATAATGCTTTGTGTCCTCTTGTTATATACCTCTTTCTACTTAGCTTCGTTCTCCTCCTGCCTCTCTCTCTGTCTCACTTCTCTTTATCTCATTCTGGCAGTCCTTCCAACTCTTTTCTCTTCAAAGCTCTTAGCCTAGTCTGGGCTATATTAAGGCATGAGTCTGCCCTCTCATCAGTCAGGATAAATCCACTGACAGATCAAATAGCAGTGTGACTTTTGTAAAACAAAAAAGGATGTTTTCTTGTAGCAGGAGCTAAATCTGTCTAAAGGCTAGATGCTGAAGTTAAAGACGCAGCAGCTGCACTGAAACTCGCTAACTTCTTCTCCTCTGTCGTGTTTGATGCTGCCCCACTTTCATGTTAAATGATTTCTGGAAACATAGGGAATTTAAAATGATGAGAAAAATGATATGCATGTTCTACAGTGCTCTTGTTTCTCATAACCTTTAGGTGATCTGTGTCCTCACCAGGTAAATCTCATTTGGCCATCGTCCAGAAGGTGAACAATGAGGGGGAGGGAGATCCTTTCTATGAGGTGCTGGGATTAGTCACCTTAGAGGATGTTATCGAGGAGATCATCAAGTCAGAGATCCTGGATGAATCTGACCTCTACAGTGAGTCAGCTCTTGCTAATTGCTGACTGCAGCACTCACATAAATGTTATAACACATAAACACTCACTCACCGACAAAAGCACTGGTACAGTGATACAGCAGCACATGTACACAGGACCTGTACTTAGAGATGATTGCTGTGTTGTCCTACTCATAATATATATAATTGTATATAATTTAAATGTTAAATAAAATCCCCACAGCCTCCCATGTTAAAGTGTCCAACTTTATGATATTTATATTGTTAATGATCACATTAACATGACTAAGGTCTGAAAAGCTCAACCTTTAATAACTCACATGATGGAGTGTTTTTATGTCCCTAATAATTTGACTTGCTGTAAGTTGCAGACCACAAAAGTTGTTCCTTTAGTTTTAATGAGTATATTTTTAATATTTTATTATTCATTTGCCTGACACGTATTGCTTTGCGTTACACCTGTATAGCTTATGAATTCACCTTGGTAAACAAGCTGACTAGCATTACCTTATAACTTCTCAAAGTCAAAGTAAACTTTATTGTCATCTCTGCTATATACAGTACAGTACAGACGAGGCTCCAGTTCCATTCAGTGCAAAAGACAACAATAAATATAAGAAGAGAAATAAATATACGCTTAGGTACGTAAGGTAAAAGGATCAATAACAATTTTAAATTTACAATTTACAGGTTTAATGATTTAAAGTGACCAGTGTAGCAGCTTGTAAACATGAGATTCTTGAGGGTAGAATTGTCCATAGAGCAGCATCTGCATTACAAAGGCAGTGGTATGTGGAGTGCAATAGAGTCAGTTAGTTAACGGTTTGTGTGGGACACCGTAAAAAAACACTGAAATTGCCGGAGTGCTATCAGCTGGTGCCTGCTCGTGCTGCCTCCTCCTCTTTGACTTTCACCTTTCTAAGTTTAAACTTTTTTGAAATTTTAACAGAGCAAAACATGACTTTTCATTTAATTTCATTCATTTTTACTATTATTTAAACTCCTATTTCTTTTCTTTCTTGCCACAGCTGACAACAGGAACAGGAAGAAGGTGGATCCCAACAAAAGCAAACGCGACTTCTCAGCGTTCAAGCAAGAAGGGGACAGTAAGGTGAAGATCTCTCCTCAGCTCCTACTGGCAGCTCATCGTTTCCTGGCCACAGGTGATATTCACTAGGCAATAATCTTACATTTAGCCAGCACACATTTGTTTCAGTGCCACTGACTATTATCCTCTGCTGAATCACAGCCACTGTCTGTACATGCTATCTTTTAGTATGCAAATTAACAGGGCTTAAACTAATCAGCTGATTTTTATTTATTGACTGTAAAATGCTATAAAGTTATCTACTAAAAACCTCTCAGTCAATAATTAGTCCAAGGCCTGTATTTTCTGCTGTTTTAATTTGATCGTTTACAATGCCTTTTTTTCTCTCCCATTAGAGGTGAGCCTGTTCAGCCCATTCCAGATCACAGAGAAAGTCCTACTGAGGATCCTCAAACATCCGGATGTCATCCAGGAACTAAAGTTTAATGAAAATGATAAACGATCGCCACAGCACTTCCTCTATCAGAGAGGCAAACCTGTCGACTACTTTGTTCTCATTCTGCAGGTAAAAACACATTCATATAGTCTGTAGAAATGGTGACATCACCTATATGATTTGGTGGTAATCAGGAGTATGTCTGGGACTTTTGAAATACTGTTTCACTACCAGTTGGTGAGTAATTGGTGAGTGTTTGCAGACAAATTGTCATGTTCCATACAACCTATTGACAATCTCCTGAACACCAAACACCGTTTTTGATGCAGCACCATAAAATTCTTTATGACCAAGTACACTTTGGTCAAGTTCTCACAACTGGCTGTGGAATAGTCATTTTTTCCCCTAGAGCATAGGTGTCAAACTCTGGCCCGCAGGCCAAATTTGGCCCGCAGCCTAATTACATTTGGCCCGCGAAGCCATACCAAATTACTATTAGAGCTGGCCTACTGGTATTATACAGCTAGTATATATATTGTTTAGTATTAAGCTTTGCTTGTTCCATATTCAGTTTTTCAGCAAAACGTGTTTTAGTCCATAAGAAAAGATTCATTCTTATATCTGGAGGAATAAATATATTTCAATAAATATTAACATTAGCCCGCGACTTTGTTCCAGTTTTGAATTTTGGCCCACTGTGTATTTGAGTTTGACACCCCTGCCCTAGGGACTGGTGGTTCCCAGCTAGTCTCTATGAGATTTCTGCCCAAGTATGCTAATAAGTTAAAAACACTAAAGTTGCACACCACTCCAAACCTAGCTGACTAACCAAAGATAAAGTGACTGTCATTGCTAACAGAGTCTGATGGCTTTGAAGCTAGAGATAAAGCCTTGAGTTGCGCATTGGTGAAAATATTGCAAAAATATCATACACTTAGACTGATAAAGATCATTTAAGGGGTGACTACAATAACAGTATGTTTTGTGGTTTTACCACTGCTCATTCATCTTAACATCAGTCAGATAATAGGCAAAAATCTGACTCCATGTGACACTTTCACTCATTGCCTGCTTCATTTATATATCAAAAAATAAATGCACAAAGAAATGTAGAAATAAAAAATCAGAAACAATGTATGTGGAGAATGATACAGGCAGAGAAGTACAAAATCAAATGAATGAATACATAGTGTAAGTGTTCACTTCAATTCAATTGTATTCATTTAGCATCAAATCATAGTTATCTTAACGTGCTCATAGTCTCCTCAAACCACTGAAAATGTGAAAGTTTATACATTTGTAAACCAAATGTCAATTAAATTGACACTAAATAAAAAGTACTCTACATTGTATTTTTGGGATTCATGATTTATTCTTTTTTGAGTCTCTTATTGATTTATCGATTCATTTATCTATTTTCATTTTGGCATAGATTTCAAGGGTCATAATGTAGTCAGACTGGATGACGTAGATTGACCTGCTTAATCTGGTGACCAACAGGTTTATCTCTGGTTGTTAGAGTGGTTGGTGGGTGTGTGTGTGTGTAGGGGTGATTTGCACACATGCAGGCTCTAAACACCTTTCGAGTCTGTACCTGACTTAAGGTACTTACAGTGTACAACAAAAGTGTGCATGCCCTTAGGAGGGTATTTGGAGAATTGAGTACGAATTCTCTATTTAGTGTTTCAAAGCAAGATGCAGATGAATACACATACGATGGCTGTGTCTGCTGTGCTGAGGCGAAACTGTTGTTAGTTTCTGTAGGCTTTGTTGTCAACACCTGAGGTGTGGATAGAGGGACTCTACATGCTCAGTGTGCAACCTGAGCAGAACTGCTCCCATTCCATCACTTGGCAATGTGTGTGTGTGTGTGTGTGTGTGTGTGTGCACACGTGTCTGTCTTGGTGAGGACCAGTTTGATCCTTATACCTTGGAAAATGTAGATTTTAGCTTGTCTTTATTGACAGACCTCGTGGCGCTGCATTGAGTTTTAGGTTGGAATCAGATCAGTGCAGCATTTATGTTAAAGGTTAAATTAAGGCAGTGTATTATCGGGAGTCCTGAGAGCAAGGAAAGCACAAACGTCTATGTGTTGATTTGTTTGAGGTAAAGAGACACTGAACCCTACACTGGAGTGCCTGCGGCAGGATGTAATATTTATAGGAGGCTAAGGTGTTTCTCTTACATGCCATAAGACCCGACTCGTGGATTTTTCACTGCAGAGGCTCCAGGTCACACATGTATCACATAGACAGTCTGGTTCCTGCAGGTCCTGGAAAGCCTGAAAACCTTTTGAGGTTTTGATTTACTGCCCTGGAGGACAATCCTGGAAATAAGGGAAATAGTAAAATGTCCTGCAAAACAGGGTGTGAGGAAAGATGTTCAGCAACATGATTAAGGTAATATAGCTGGCTGAGAGTATTACTGGAAATGTGATACATTCAAAAGTGCAAAAACATTTGGGCTTTTGCATTACTAATCATGCCAGTTTGGTAAAGGCAACATGGATCATTAAACAACAACCCAAAACAACAACTAATGAAATGCTATGGAAGTAACTCTATTTTACGCCCTTTTAAATTCAGTAAAAGGACTAGATGTTGTACTCCCTGATAATGCATAGCTTTAAATGGCGAGAATCTTGAGGGATGACTGTTATGAGGAAAGGCAGCCCAGAAACGTTACCAGCAGCACACATCGTTGTGTGCCTCAACTTTTGGTCTTTTACCAAGCTAATCTGCCATTGTTTGGGGGGGGGGATTAGAGATCTGATCTAGGTTATCATATTAAGATTTGGGACACATCATCAGTAATGGACAATCCAAGGAGGTCCTGCCAGGGTTGGTCAGGCCCTGCAGTGTGTCACTGGTTTATGTTAAGTTGTTATTTCTCCTATTCTTTCTTCTGTTTATTTTTGTACAGTTTATTTTCTCCTATCTATTCACTGCAACTGAGAAATAATACTTACCTCTTTAGCATTTATGGAGCTTCACTTCTTCAAAGGGATAGAAAAGGTACAAGATAGGAGAGAGCAGAGAGGAGAGCCGGAAGGGGGGCATCCGATCTGGCTTCCCACAGCTGCCCGCTGGATTGGGCTGTACGCTCTACCTCCCCACCGCCTCCCAGAAAAGGGAAGAAGAGCAGAGGGGAGAAGAGCATAATATTTTCTTTTCTCTCGCGGTTAGCTGACTGCTGTAGCTGCCCAAGTGATGTCAGCCCTTTTTAACCATATCCAGTGACTGGTCCTCTCAGCAGTGTTAGCTAGTTCTCTTATAGCCTGCCGTTGCGCCTGTCCTCTGATCCCAATCTCTCTAAGCAGTTTTGCTGTTGTACTGGCAACAAAGTCCGTGCACTCCACTTCCACCTTGATCTTCCAGCCTCTGTCCTCTGCCTCAGCTGCCAAGTTGGCATACCACAGCTTCTTATGCTGAAATGCTTCCTCTAAAAAAACATTTTGGATCTTTCAGACTTTATATATTCATAAAAACAAATTGACCATTTCTCATAAACAGTAGACCAAGCCTAGCGTTGCTGACATATTGAGTCAGGATGTAGTGGTTTTAGATCTTAATGTGGTCTGCATGGTAGAAGTGGAGGCTGTGTGGTTACAGAAGCCAGTAAACAGGCTGATGCTAAAGTTGTGCACAAAATTTTCTGCAGGAGTCAGATGAGTCATTAAATCATCGTTTGACTCAACCCAGCCGGACCAGTGTTGTTATTGTGGTTTTTTCTCTTGTCTCCATCCCCAATATTTTGAACCTTAACATTTTCAAGGAGATGTCTCTGTTATTGTCTGATGGAAAATCTCTTTTGGTCATTAAATGATAGACATATAGAAGACCTTTCCACAAAGATAGTTTTAGCTTAGCAGCCTGGTCCCCATCTAAGCCTTGTGTTACTGAAAATGTTTGGAACGGTCACTTCTTCATCAAAGATTTCCCTAGTTTGTGTTTGTCTCTGTGTTTGTGTATTTACGTTTGCATTCGTATTTGTATTACAGGGACGGGTGGAGGTTGAAGCCGGAAATGAGAACATGAAGTTTGAAACTGGCCCGTTCTCCTACTATGGAGTCATGGCTCTAAGCACACCAACAATGGGTGAGACACACGTATACCAACACATGTGCATTTACATTTGTACCATTTACTGACCCAAATACAAAATTGAAGCTGTGTTCTTCCTATCCCAGACAAACTTGTCAGTTCAGATAAAACTGAAGTCTCCGTGATAGTCACTGGGTTAGAGTGTTATAAGCTGTTTCTGCCCCTGTTCTTTGTGCCAACTTGGAGGTCTTGATATTCGTGTGTTTCAAATATGAGCATAAATGGCTTTGAACTTGTGCAGCACTTCAGTTTCATGGTCTGTAATGGAACAACCTAAGAATAAATTGGGAATTGATAAGAATTTAGCTATTCTGATTCCATCATCCATATCACTTATGTGTTGGCAGTATAATGCAAGTGTTTCTGTTCTTTACACTTTACCATTGCACTCTTGTAAAAATAAAAGTAATCTCCATATCCACACAGTAGACTGGGCCATTAATTTCCTTCTCCAGCACACAAACTGAAACCAACTGACAGACTAAATATTCCAAGGAATTGAATTTCTGGGTTCTCAATTTCCATCATGGAAGGACCGGCCCCTGCATGTTATGCATCACCGGCAGATGGAAGAAGTGGCTGACATCCAGAAATCCTACCAGGGGCTGGACTGAAAGACAGCACAGGAACAAGCTCTAAGTATAAAATCCATAGAGGCTGGAGTCTACCACACCAGGCAAGACCCCAGTTGCAGGCTGTGTAAAGATGCCCCTGAGACACTCCAGCACATCACAGCAGGATGCAAGGATGTTGGCAGGCAGGGCATACGTGGAACGCCATAAACAAGGCGCCGGCATAGTGTACAGGAACATCTGTGTTGAGTATGGCCAGGAAGTCCTGAGGTCAAAAGGGTGGTCGACAATGAGCCATGCTAAGATCCTTTGGGGCTTCCAGATACAGATGGAAAAAATGGGGGTGGCTAATCAACCAGACATAATAGTGGTGGACAAGCAGAGGAAAACGGCTGTAGTGATACCGAATGACAGCTACATCAAGAAGAAGGAACACGAGAAGTTTGAGAAATACCAAGGCTCAGAGAAGATGTGGAGGATGAAGGTAACAGTGGTCCCAGTGTTAATCGGAGCGTGTTATATAGCGCTCACTCCGATGGATGAGCAATTTGGGGTTAGTATCTTGCCCAAGGATATTTGGCATGTAGACTAGGGGAAGCCAGGAATCAAACCACCAACCTTCCGATCAGTGGATGACCTGCTCTACCACCTGAGCTACAGCCACCCCTATATATACCAACTCTTCATGTGAATCAAAAGGAATGCACATTGCAAGAACTAAACACATTTTCTTGGCTCAAAGTTTCTGGGTGATAACTATGCACATAAGAATAATTAGTCACATGTAATTATGTCTGGTACCTTATTTGATAGAGATCTTTATGTTTTCCTGGAGGCTTATGGAATCTGAAAGTTTAGAATCCCAATTCCCCGATTCCAAAAGAACTTCGATGCTGCTTGAAATATTAAAAAAATAATATTTCCGAAACTCATAAATCTATATTTATGTGTTCGCAAAGATTATGACATGTGGGGAAAAAAGGCAAATGTAAACATGATCCAGATCCTGATTCAAAGCTCATTTAGAATGGATTTAAGCAAAACCAAAAACTGTTTTGCGGTCAATGAATCAAAATGAGAAATTCTTTTGGAAAACATGGATGCAGCATTATTTTGAATTTTGTGCTTCATATGCAGGTAAAACTTTGATTAAATTTGAGTAAAGTTACGCAAGGCTATGTAAAAAATTTCTGAGTTCATGTAAAACTTATTGTCAGATAATGTAAAAGTATAGCAATTAAGGCAAATCTTATTTGGAACTGGCACACAAATCTTTTGAGGAAGTTACGTTACCTTGTTGAAAGGTAATGTTTGCAAGGTAACTCTAAAATGTTGTAGAGTTATGTTAAATTTACCATGAAGTTGTGCAAATACATTCCCATGTACAGATCTCTCACTTGGTTTTGGCTCTCACTTCACTATCTCATTACCTTCTTTTATAACTCATAGTAATGTTTTGTGTAGCTTCATCTGTGTAGATTAATTAATTTCAAACTTTCATATAGTGACTTATTTCATATAGTAACCTATATGGGATTTATCAGAGATGTTCCTATCACATTTATCAGCTGTACATTCTTACTGTTCACCTGTTGTGTCACAGGTAATATGGCCTGCAGTTCTCCAGCTGTAGACTCATCTGTGTGCTTCCATAGTGTTGTCTGTTTGCTACAAAGATTTAAATGCATGATGATATTGCTTGGGTTTGAAGCATGTCTATCTGACAGATTCCAGTTTGTGTATGTAAATGGGGAGTCTTCTTCAGCAGGGTTTTGTGCTGGGACCAATACTTTTTACATTATACATGCATTCCTTAGACAATACTATTAGGAAACACTGCATAGGTTTTCATTGTTATGCAAATGATACCCAGCTTTATTTATCCATGAAGCCATATGATACAAATCAGCCTGTAAAACTACAGTCACGTCTTAAAGATATAAAAGCCTGGATTGATCTGTTTTTTTGTTTTTTTTTAACTTTTACATTTCAATAAAACGGAGGTTATTGTACTCAGTCCTAGGAATCTTAGAAACACGATGTCTCACTAAATACTTGAGATGACATTACCGTGGCCCATCACTGTGTCAGAAATATGCTGAAAAGCTAGCTTACATTTATTACATCTAGGCTGGACTGTTGTAATTCAGTATTTTCAGGTTGCTTGAAAAACTCCCTTAAAAGCCCCTCAGTTGATCCAGAATGCTGCAGCGAGGGTACTGACAGGGACTACAAAGAGAGAGAATATTTCTCCTACATTAGTGCTCTTCACTGACTCCTTGTTAAAATCAGAATTGAATTTAAAATAATCTTTAGATTCAAAATCTTGAATAATCAGGCCCTGTCATATCTTAAGGACCTCATAATACTTCAGATATATCATATCATATATCATCCTATGAAAGCACTTTGCTCTCAGACCGCTGGCTACTTGTGGTTCCTAGAGCTTTTAAAAGTAGGTAGAGCTTTTAGCTGTAAGGACCCATTTCCACGGAACCATTTCACAATTTGGATTCAGAAGACAGATACCATTAATATTAAACTTAAAACTTTAATTTTAGATAAAGCATATAGTTAGGGTGGGTCATATGACAACAGGCTGAGGCTGCAGTGGGTGCCCATAATACATTTTTATCACTTTTTACTATCTGTGTTTTTATACACCGCTTCTGTATTTATTAATTAGCAGTTAATTGAATTAAACTCTTGCGCTCTCTCTCTCTCTCTCTCTCTCTCTCTCTCTCTCTCTCTCTCTCTCTCTCTCTCTCTCTCTCTCTCACTGTACTTTGCCCTCACCCACAACCTGTTCCGATGAATTGCTGCTCCTTTTCCTTCCAAGTGCTTGCTCATAGGGGGGCTGTGTGATTGTAAGCCTTACTTTGAGGCAACAGTTGTTGTGAATTGGGGCTATTTGAATGGAATTGAATTGAATCTCATGTTCCATCCATCCTATAAATTGCGTCTCCTATTGTATCTGGAACCTACGTAGCTTGAATTGGATCTGTAGGAAATTGTCATTTCTGTCATGAGTGTGTCTGTACCCCTGTTAACAAAGGGTTGACAGGAGACCAACATGTTAGACAAGCTGCCCCTGACTCTGCTTGGAGATCAGTTACAATCTGCATGTTATTATTCAAATACAAAAATATGGAAACAGAAGTAGCATTTGCAAGTAAATTAATCAGTTACTCAGTGACTTGTAATCTTAACACATGAGTTTTCTCACACCAAACATATTGGTTAACTTGTGATGTAGAGGAGTTAGAATGTAGTCTATAGAAGCTTTTAATAACTCTTTCAGCATAATATCTGTTTCTTTCTGTAAAACTCACTGCACTCCATCCTGTGCTAAAGTTGCAAGTTGACGCAAAAGAATTATGTAGTAATACAAGTGTTATTGTAGTAGTTATGCATGTATTGCATGATAATGTCAACGTAGTCCTCAAAAGAATTCTAGAAAACTGTTCTAGCTTTACATTTTTTCAGAACTTGTTGAAAATGTCTAAGAAATGAGAAATGGCCAAAATGAAGGCTCTAAAAAAACCAAAAGAAAAACCAATAGTCTGGTGGTATTTTCTGTGGCCAGTTTACAGATTAGCTGATTGTTTCTCCTGAGTTGAACCTCCCAGGCTGTTGAGAGGATTTCTGTTATAGAAGGTTAAAAGGTTAATCCAGCAGTTTAGCACTGCACTTGCCCTGCAGTGACATATTCTGTCCATAAGTGTGTGTCCCTATCCACACCTGCTCTTTTATATGCTTTTTGTTGTAAAGTCATGTTACTGCAGCCTAATTAGAGAAAAAAGCACCTTAAGGTTCGCCTTTTTGAGAAGTTTACCTGAACTTGTGTGGATGAAAGAGAGTCCTTAACACTGAAGCCTGTTTTTCATTGTATAAAGGAAGCATCAAATACATTAACACTTAGACCCGAGCTTTAGTCCAATTAAATGGCGTCCCTTCAGTGCTGTATTACAAGTTTTATGAACTAGGTCATGGGTTCACCATCATTGCTATAAAAACAAGGTATTTTTGATCAGTGTATCACAGGGACAACTAACAAATCATTTAATCTCACTTTTATACCTATGGCCAATTTAATATTCCCGCTTAAGATAATCTATGCATGTCTTTGGATGGTAAATGAAGGTTGGAGTGCCTGGAGAGAGCACACTGAAATAATTTCCCCTGTATTTTTGTAGGGTCTCTACCTTGGAATAAGCATCTTGAGGCTACTACTGTTGTAATTCGGTGGTGTATAAATACAGTTGAATTGAAACAATTCAATAATTGAAAGCACGGAGAGAACATGCAAACTTGACGAGTTGACGAGTGAATTTGAACACAGAACCTTCTTGCTCTGAGGCAATAGTGCTAATGACTGTGGTTAGCACTGAAAACAGGTTGACTCAATGACTGCAAGATGCTCAGGTCCTATGGTTGCAAAACAAGTCCAAATCATCACTCCTCCACCATACTTGACAGTTGGTATGAGGTATTCGTGCTGGCATGGTGTGTTTGGTTTTGTCCAAACAGTTCACTGTGCACTATGATCAAACATTCCTACTTTGGTCTCATCTGTCTCAAGAATATTGTTCCACGAGTTTTGTGGTTTCTTTAAGTGCAGCTTTGAAAACTGAAGCCATGTTCTTACTCTACTTACCCTCTTAATTCCTGTGGAAGCAAGTAAGGATGTACTTGGTTTTTCACAGGGCTCCACAGAGTCATGTGAACCAAATAGACCAAGTAGATCATAAGAACAAAGTACTTTTTCACATGACTGTAGGTGACAAAAATAAGGAAACAAGGGATGTTGCCCTATGGAAAGACACCTACAGACTCAAGCTAAGTTTGCAAGCTGACATTAACATGTATTTCAAAGTTTGCAGAGGTACATAAGCTTTTATTAAACTTTGAAAAAAATCTGCATAAGGAAAATGAGAATGAAAGATTTGTATTTGGAAAAAAAGATTCAACTTGTCCTCCTTTCTGTAGTTTTCCATGCACACTTGAAATATGCCAGCAGAAAATATATCTCATATATCTTACACTTATTATAGTTAATATAATCTATAGAACTGCAGAAGCTACAGACACTGAAGACTGGATCAGTGCCAGCACCTTTTTTTTTAGATCAGCAAGTCACAACAGTTTCCTATATAATGGCTATTAAATGTGACAGCTACTGTTTGTCCGACAGAGATGGAAACGGGGAGATGTATTAGCACACTTGAGTTGAAACAAAAGATCCATTTACAGTATGAGTCAGTGCCACCTTACATCCTGATAATATGTCCTGGAAATTTGCCTTGGGGCTCCCACAGAGAGAACAGCTTACCTCCTCATTGTACCACTGTGTGATATTCAGTGTTGGGTAAGTTACTTTAAAATAGTAACTTAGTTACATTACTAGTTAATTCTCTCAAAAGTAACTCAGTTACTTCAAGTTACTCGTTACTTTCAAAGTAACTAGTTACTAGGGAAAGTAACTTTGGTTTTACTCAGAATTCTCTTGTTAATGTGTTGCTTCCATAACTTTGCCAGTCTTCTAGCTTGCTTACTTGCCACAAGTGCACTGTGCCACCTACCAATAGAAAGGAAAAGATAATGTGCATATTTCCATGAGAGAAATCCCACACCTGGACTGTCGTTGACTGCTGCCATGATTCTAGCCTACGTCACAGCGTCATGCGCGCCTTTTACATCCAACACATAAACTGGAGTCGTGGTGCTTTCGATTGTACTCAGAACTCGGAAATTCTGCTTTCTGAATAGGAAGATGTAGGCAACACCAGACTGCAGATGAGCTGCATACAGGGCTGGATTGGGACAGAAAATTGGCCCGGGCATTTTGACTAGAGACCGGCCCACCATTATAGGAAAAATCATAAAGCCTTTGAATGAAAATAAACACTGTTGTGAGAGTGATGTTCACTGTTTTGATGGTATATATGCATCAATCTATCAATCGTTTGTTGTAAGATTCAGATAATTATTTTTTAAAAGCTAGACATTTTAAATGAGAATAAGAAAGAAAAGTATTTCTTTGTGCCCCCCTTTCCCTGTTAATGCCCTACATGCCCCCCTGGCAACACTTTGCTAGATCTGCACCTGCACAGTTACCAGCTGTCAGCTACCTAAAAAAGGATCCTGGGGTTATTTGTCTCTCAGAAACAGTTCATAACTTCCCTTCAACTCATTCATGTCACCTAAAAGGTAAACCTGTTTCTCCATCACCTGTTCAGCTCTGATGATCCAGTAAGGACATCTCCTGGTTTCATCTTCATGTTTCCCTCTCACCAGATAACCAAACCATATCATGACCAGCAGCTTTACAGCTGTGGCTCCAAGAAACGTCAGCTGATACTAGAAATTAATATTAAATAAATTCTAACAATAGCTGATCAAGCTTAAACGTGCTGCTGTTGTTTACCGCGACATCCGCTGGTTTCCTCTTTCGGCAAAGTGAGCGATAAACAAACAAGAGAGCCGATCAGCTGATCATTGATCAGTTTTCATGATTGAAGCAGAAACGGGAGAGGGAGGGGGAGAGGATGAGAGAAGAAGAGGCAGCTGTGCAGCAAAGACACAGAATAACTCCAGCTTTGTGCCTTTTCCATTGTAGCTGAATTACGGGACAAACTGTTCCTTTTCACCTCAATAAGAAACGCTTAATATTTTCTCTGAATACCAGGCGGGACGGTTGGCAACTCTAATAACTTATGAACAAAATAAAGTTCAACATCATTAACTTCATAGCACCACCCAGCTGTATAGAAACTCCGTCATGCTAGCTAGCACGCAGTACGGAAAAAGTCAGAATAACGAAAATAAACTCCACCTAAACTTGGTTTATATCTGACCCAGAGAGACTGCAGGTCATAACTTCTTACCTGAGGTTCAGTTCACACTTGGACCGGCGGCCGCCTCGGGTCTCTTTTCCTTCTGCGTCCCTTTTCCTTCATCCACCTGCTGGCCTCCACCACTTGCTAATGTTACTGAATCTGTGGAAGCTCCGCGATAGCCACTACACGAAGTAACGAGTAACGACCCTATCTAAATCCCAGTAACGAGTAACGCGTTCCTGATTTTGGCATAATAACTAGTTACCGTGCTCGTTACCACAATAATAACGTAGTTACTGTAACGCGTTACTTAATAACGCGTTAGTCCCAACACTGGTGATATTCCAGTGGCATGGGAGGGTGTCATAGGTTTCCCTTAAAAGGAAAGTAAGTCTGGATTGTGGCATCCTCCAGATGTTAATAGCGGCATCCCATCTTGTCCAGGGTCCTTGGTGCCATGGAGGCAATGAGAACCCAATGACATCAAATCGATAAGTGAATCGGAATCACTAAAGTCTTATCAATTCCCATCGTTTGATCTTGTCCCACAGCTCCTTCAAGTGGCTTTCTCATCTGCTGCAGCTTTCCCCCAGTTCTGACAGAGCTGCCGGGTGTCTTTGATAACGTTTTTCTCTCTCTCTCTCTCTCTCTCTCTCCCCCTCTGTCCTTGGGGCTGTGGGCTCCATTCAACTAACCTCACCAAACCTCTCTCTGCATACCTTGAAGATGAACTTCCCAACCCTGTCATAATCTGTAATAAATTAGAAACATGGACGTGAAGGTCTTAAAGTGGATATCCTGCAAAGTACTGTTAAAAGTTTGTTGTCAGTGAGAACATATATCCCTAATATGGTCATCTGTAGCTGTGAGCACAGAACCTGCTTTTCAAAGCTTAAGTTTTGTAAGGGGCAGCCAATCAAAAGAAAGTTGGCTGAAAGCTTGAAAAGCTTGTGTCAAATAAAGGATGAACTGATGGGCTCCATCAAGGCCCAGTATGAATACAAATTTATCTTAGACTTATTTTGAGTTGTGAATCATGCAAAGCTACTCTTGTGCAATCCAAGAAAAATAATGTTTTAAAAAATGTTGGTCAGTGCAGTCATGTTTTTTGAAAGACTTTTTTTTTAATTTAATGAATTTCTGTTCAGACAGTCCTTGACTGTCTATAGCAGGTTACACTGTGAACATTTCATCTCTTTGTGCCACTAGTCACAAAATTCCAGACATTTACATTAAAGATTGAATCAGGTCACAAATATCTAACACTGTCAGTGACTTGTGTCATGGTAATAAGATGTCAAACACTTAAAGGGAGCTGTGATATAGCTACTGTCCCTTCTTCTCTTGTTTCTCTTCCCTGTTGGCCTGTTTCTGTTGCTCTGTCACCACTTGATAAACCGCTGCTTTATGTGCACGTTATCCACCTCAGTGTGTGGGATGTAAATGTCAAACACTTGACCATTTCTAATCCTGAAAACAGAGTAACTTTTATTCCAGTGATGCATTCAGATATCATGTAATCTAGACAGAGAGAGAATTATAAACTTGAACATTCCATTTATGTAGAAATTGTGGTGGGGTTGTTTTTCTGTAGGACATTATCTAATGCTTTGTCTGTTGTTTGTTGAATTTTACAATTCTCCCTTTTTAAGGGCTTTGAGTGTGTGAGAACTCGGATGTTGTGGTGTGTTGCTGAATAAGTTGGAAGTTGAAAAATTCTGAGTCTGAATTTTTTTGTGGAACGCCCCCTCAACTCTGAGGGGGCGTTCCACAAACCCAAAATTAGTAATCCAAGATGGCAGCACTGAACATAAACAGTAGTCAAATTGTAAACTATTAACTGTCCATTTTCCCCATTTGGGCACAAACCAACAAAATGAGCATCATGTTACATTTAATAGGACTTTAAACTAGCAATTGAGAGAATAAAGCCATTTAGAAAGTGTTGAATTATAGGTCAAGGGAGTAGGAAGAAGAATGAAGAAGACATTCAGAGAATCTCCTACGTTATCCTCAGAGTTCAATGGAACAAACTTCCAAGCTCTATGGTAATAAAAAATGAGTACGTAGAGTGATCCAGTCTAACTAAATCAGGAGAAAAATCATAAATAAATAAATAAACCCGCTCATGTCTCTCTCTGCCCCCTTTCTTTCTCTCTCAGCTGTCACCCCTCCTCTTTCCCCGTCAGTGGCCTCCCCCCCTCCACGACGCCTCTCTCTTAAGAGATTTTCTCTGTTCTCTCGTTTCCCAGGTAAATACTTGCATGGACCTGTGGAGGCAGAGCCCCGGGGGCCTGTATTTAATCAGATTTTCTCACCATCACCCCGCCCCCTTTCTTTTCTTGCATCATGTTCAGAGTCCTGATCCAACAAGTCAATGTTTTAGAACACATGTTTTGTAGGAAGTAAAGGTGTTTTGCTTTTTTTTTTTTTCATGCTGTCCCTTTTTTCTGGGTTTTTACTATTTCTACCAACAATGATTATATTTCTAAAAGGGTTATAAGGTGTAAGGTTTTTACACTGCTCAACCAAACTCATGCTTTCAAATATTTCAAACTTCTCCAAAGTTTGTGTCTTAAAGCAAGAGCTGGAAGTAAGAAAATCCCAAAAAGGAGTTGGTTAGAAAATTTTAAATCATAAATGAACCTTGGAAAGATTCAAAGGTTACAAAAAGCATGGTAAATTAAACATTTTTGACCTCTGATTTTTTTATTTAGCAGAAGAAGTTAAATGAAAACTGTTTGCTTTCAGCTTTGAAAACTCACAATAGGTATTTGTGATCATTTTCAGACATCTTATAAAGTAAGCTGATAATATAATGTCCTAAAATGTTGACAAACAGCAGCTTATCATGTCTTCTAATTGCTTGTGTTGTCTGATATACAGAGCGAGGATATTTAAAAAAAAAACATTTAATGGTCTCACAGGAACACTGCAAAATGCGACTGAAAGCTATGATCAGCTTGTAAATGGACCTTTAGTTAATATTTGGTTTTATTGTCCATATTCATTGATAGATAATTGATTATTCTGTAGTAAAATCAGTAGCTGGGTGCTGCTGTATATTTTGAACATGCTGAAGCGCTCACTGCTGATGCTGCATGTGGTCTGTTTGTGTCTTCTTCTGAAGGCAGGTGTGACAGTTAAATGAGCAACTTGTTGGATGGGATTCTTGATGCTGTGACCTCTAATTTCTAACCCTGTCAAAACTAACACCTCCTGCTAACCACTGATCTACGTTCAGATGGTTTTCCATCACTCTTGTGATATTTACCAACAGCTACACTAATCTGACTGCAGAACTCTGGTTAACAAAATAGTTTTGACACTTTGAAGAATGTGCTTATTTGTCTTTCAGAGGGCTGAATGAAATGTGCAAATCTCCTGTGATTTTGCCCATTTCCTCTACAACAGAAATGGGAATAGTATGTATTGTAATGGGAAAGCTTAAGAGCTTTGAACTGGATATCATTAATTTAATGGAAAAGCTCACCTCTCATCCCAGAGACTTTAGCTCTTCTTAATCGAAGAAGCTTCTCAAGCTAATCACACATGCAGTTTTTGCTAAATCCCACTGCAGGTGGTATCTGCCATCTTATGAAAGTGGGAGTTAATTTCTAAGTCTGAATTTCAGTGCCTCTTAGCTGTAATGTTCACATTGCATGAAAGCTTTTGTTCATAATCATCTGTATTTGTGGGTGGAACTTTGTAGAGTCTTTTTTAAGTGGCAGATTCTGTGATTTTTCTACAGAGGTAGGCTAGCTGTTCAACCCTGTTCCTAGTCTTAATTATAAACTAAGCTAAGCTAATTTTTATTACCTAACTCTAAAAGAAAGAAAATCAGCATTTTTTTTTTTTTACAGTATCTCCTCACTTACTAAACTTGCTCATCCAATTATGATAGGCCGTCCTCTACCCTAAATCATCTGTAAAACCAATGACAGAAATCTGTTCTCAGAGCTCAGCTGTAAAATGCTCAAATGATGCTCTTTGCATCATCACACAGCATGTTTGGCGCATTCTTTGCGTGACAAACAGTCTCCCCACATTCATGCAGTCATAGCACAAGTATGACATTTATATGTTTTGTGTGTGTTTGTGTGATCTGTTGCACTGTGTACTCATTACACCAGCCCTCACCACCTCATTCACCCAGCTGCCTTCACTTTTTCCTTGCTCATAATTATTTTTGTTTCCATTTTTCATTCATGTCAGCTTTGTTAATTACTTTTCTTTTAGAGACCCCTTGTCGTTTTTTGCTCACTGTTTTCTCTGTTAATCCTTAGAGTTCCGTTCTCCGTCACATGGGGGCAACCTCAACCGCTCGGCATCTCTGAGCTGCACCGAACGGGCTCCAGAGAGTGGCTCCGTCTGTGGAAGCAACACTCAGATCCCAGGCACACCCTTCCAGTACATACCAGATTTCTGTGTTCGAGCGCTTTCAGATCTTCAGTTTGTCAAGGTAACTCCCTGTTTGACTGACAAACATTTTTATATAAGCTGATTTTTAACTTACTATACTTCTGTATAACACAGACACCCATAGGAAATGAATTATTTATAATGGTTCTATTTCAAGTATAAGAAAAAAATATTTAAAAATTGCTTCCCACAATGCAAAATCTAAACATTTCTTCTAAAAGCTACATATTGAACAGTATTTAAATAACACTGAGCAGATGGAAGAAATAAGATTTTGTGGCATTTAAATCAGGCAAGTACAAATAAATGCTTGAAGTAGATGAAATCTTTCAAAATATCAAATTGTGAACCACACAATTTGTCGACACTCTCTCTCTGACATAACTATGTCCTTTTTGTGGATCAGTGAGTCAATGTCTCACTTACTGGCGAATGGTTTGACATCGCTAGTGTTCACTCCACTCCTGAATCTATATATTCGTATCCACTTTTCATGAAGAGGTGAATTAGGGGGTTACATTCACACAAAATGGCATAAGACTGGAATAAAATTTATTCATTAACTGGAAGACTCTATTAAAGAGACCGTGAGTTTACGCACCAACACACAGCAAAGAACCCAACAACCTCTAAAAGCAACTGGCTCCATTTTATACTCTACCTGATTCCGGTGAGCATCTAGAATAGCCCAAGTCTAGAGTTAGCAAACCAAATGAAAACATAAACATCCACATGAGCCATCATCAAACCACAATACAACACATGAAAGACACATTTATATTTTTACCAAGTCCTATAAATAATTAAATAACATATAGACTTCAACCACTTCTTTATAAATTAAACACCTTAACCACACTCCCCTAACTTGGGATATTGGTTTGCTCCAGGAGCTCATAAGCAGGTGATTGAGCTGCTTCTACTCTTTTGCTCCACATCCTGCAAAAGAAACAACCAGGAAAGGTGAGTACTGTTAACACACTTATCTTAATACTTATATAAAGAATTTAGGTTACAGACAAATGATAATGATAAAATGTGAACAGCTCTAACTAAGGTTCTTTTTCCTGACACAGGTCGGATGGCCAGTCCCCCTGTTTCTTCACCTTCCACAAGCGATTCACTTAAATACTAGAAAATGAACCTAATAAAGAATCACTAACCACAAATGTGTTTTCTTTCTTTTATGTAGTTTTTAAATATGTAGTTTTTAAATACAAATCACTAAAATTAATAAAAATACAGGTAAGGGCTTCCAGCACTGTCACTGCCCACAGTGAATTTCATTAGCTTTTGTGTATTTCTGTGTAGGTTCTCAGTTATCCAACTCATACTAGTTTAAGGAGATTAGTAAGAATGTGACTAGATGTCTTTAAGTTTTGTGAAACTTGCAAAAGTCCTGCTACTTTTTTCCTAAGCTCCTTAGAAAAGCTTACTTGTAGTCAGTCCAGGCAGTGCTGAGATTGATATGTCTTGGGGTCCTGATCTACTGCTCTGTCAACCAGGAGCTGGTGCTTTGGTGTTATCTGCCATGCCCTTTTAACTGTGCTGTGTGTTGACTTTTGCCTAGTCAGCTTGGTTGCTATGATAGGAGCTTCCATGTTGTGGCGAGGTAGGTAATTCGCATGTGTCATACCTTTGTGGAAAACCTTAATGATCAGGATAATTCTTCTTGTTCTAGGAAGTTGTTGTTCTCTTAGGTTATTCAGCTACTTTCTCTTAATTATTCTTACAGGATTGGTCAGTGTCACCTCTGGGTGAATCAGTATTGGTCCCTTTCAGCTGAGAGTACACTTTGGATGGCTCTTTGGAGAACATGCTAGTTATTTTCTTGGCTCTTGATTTTCTGGGTATCTCTTCAACATAGACACTATGGACACTTGTTTGGCCTCTGTTATGAACACATTATGGTGCCTGGTATTCATCCTGTTGTTCTGTAGCCTGTCTGTCATGATGGCGTTTTGCACCCTCTGTTAGCTGACTAACGTTCTTCTGGGCTAACAAGTTGAAATGAAAGCAGGTAGAATATCACCCTTAGGATGTTACATGAATAGGAAATTGTATATTTGGTAGTATTTGTGATATAGCACAATATTTTAATAAGGAAAAAAAATCTCAGTTATGTATGTAGCTACATTACGTTGAGCTATAAATTAGGTAGATCTCTAATGGAAACAGTTACATATCTGTTCTATGGGAAGCAGGGAAAGCTGTGATGAGAGGTAAAATAATTTCTTTCTCATCACATAAAAAGAAAGAAGAAAACAAAAATATTCAGGAATTAGAAAAAAACATTAAATCACTAGAAGAAACCTACGCGTCCCACCAAGATCAGGAAACATTGAACAAAATACGCAAAACAAAACTAGAATTAAATGAGATAATTGATAAAAAAAAAACAAAATTCTTAGTACAAAGACTACACTTACAAATTATGAACATGGTAATAAATCCGGTCAATTTCTAGCAAACCAGCTAAAAATAAATAAAGAAAAAACAACTATATGTGCTGTTCAAGATTCATCTGGGAACACAGTATATGACCCGAAACAAATAAACAACATTTTCAGGGATTTCCATAAAAGATTGTATCCACCACAAATAAACCTGTCTAAAAAGGAAATTGATCAGTTTTTAGACAACATAACTCTTCCAAAATTATTAGACACTCAAGCAATGGCACTGGATTCGCCACTGACATCAGGTGAACTCCAGGAAGCCCTGATAAGTATGCCCAATAATAAGGCTCCAGGTCCAGACGGCTTTCCTGCAGAATTCTACAAAGAAAAACGCACAAACCAATATCTCTGGGGTGATTTAATTGATAAACTCTTTTGCAAGAATATCAGATTACTCAATTAACTGGTCAAAATCTACAGTCCTTCCGATTAATTGCTCCTTCCATAATTTTTCTTCTACACCACTGCAATCGGGAAATATAAAATATTTAGGTATTAATGTTTCTCCCACGCTTGCAGTTCTAACTAAATTAAACCATACCCCACTTTTAAAGAAGGTAGAAGGCGATCTGGCTAGATGGAAATGTTTACCCATATCACTCATGGGAAGGGTTGCCGCTATAAAAATGATGGTCTTGCCAAAAATAAATTATTTATTCTCAATGATCCCAACTAAACCTCCACAAGATTGGTTCAGATCTCTAGATTCATACATGTCCAAATTCCTTTGGAAAGATAAACCCCCACGTATAAGCTTAAAAACACTACAAAAGACCAAGGATAAAGGAGGATTAGAACTACCTAACTTTCAGCACTACTTCTTAGTCAACAGGCTTCAGTTTATCTCAGGATGGCTAAAACATACCTTCTTAGATGAACCTTGGCTAGATGTAGAACAAGCACTTTGCAATAATCTAGAGATTTCAGATCTACCATTTATCAGCTCAAACATCCAACGACATGAATGCTTCAAAAGCGTCAACATCAGTTCTTCTCTGACAGCATGGTGGGAGTTTCTAAAATTGACAGAGTCTTCATTAATCCCATGCAAACATACACCTATCTGGAACAACCCTGACATATTACATAACAATAATATGATAAACTTTTCAGATTGGAGTGGTAAAGGAATCAAATATTTAGAACATATATTAGAAGGAACAGAATTTATTTCATTTGACAGACTAGTTACACAATATGGGATCAACAAGAATTTTCTTTTTAGAATATCAACAAATTAAATCCATAGTAAAAAAAAGAAATTTAAACTGAGTCAAGTTGAACGACAAACACCACCAAGTGTGGTTCAATTTCTTACTCTTAAAACCCCCAAATTACTTTCCAAAATATACAGAATGTTCTCGTTTGGCTCTCAGCGAAGGCGGTCACACTTTTTCTCCTCTCCTCCTTACCCTTATCTTCCCTGCTTAGCCTCTTGTGTCCTTGTCTTGTCTCGTGTGTATTACTTTCCCTCGAACAGTCTCTCACTGTCGTTCTCTAAAACCTAAAAGAGAATTATGGATTTGATCAACTGGTCTCTGAATGCTATTGACACCGTTTTCTCAACGAGAAGTCTGGGCTCGGGAGAGCCCGAGTGCCCTGGAGGGACTTTCCCTGCCGGATACACGATGGACGGGTGGCAGAACTGGAGGGTCATGTGCCTGGCGGGACTGTCGATCGAGGACGCTGAAGATATCTACCTATTCGGAACCATGATAACAGGGTTCTTGCTGATCGGAGCTGGCTTGGCCCTGACTTATCGGAGAAATAAGAGAGTGGAACCAGCTGTTCAAACCCCCCCCCCCCCCCCCCCCCCCCCCCAAGGCTGACCGCTGGAATTGAAGCGATGGGATGAGGCGCGACCTCTCACAACGAACGCAGCATGGTTAACACCTTGGAGACGCTTACGGCTGCCGTGAAGACTCAACGGTGCCAGCTGCTCAGGCCCAAGGCTGGAGCCAAACAAAAAATCCCTGATAACGACTGTGTGATGACTATTCTTCCCATTCCATGCAAGGCCAACTGGATTGGCTAGCAGACTGTTTACTTAGCCTGATAGGGCGAAGGACACTGTCTCAGCTGAACTATGGACACGCACACACATACACTTACACTGATAAGCACTCACACATCCCCCATCCCCTTCCAACGCCTTCAATGCTTGTTGCCTCCTGGGAACATGAGGCGGGTCTGAGCCCGCGCTGGAGAGTCGGCGCAGTGGCAGGATGGCTGCTGTGTTGCCTGGGAGAACTCCTTATCCCCTACCCAACCCTGTTGCTGGTCACGTGCTCTACAATGTTGTACTGTGGACATTTATGTGCTTTTCTGTGCAGAGGAGTTTTTTTTTGTTTCCTGTTCTCATGCTGTCCTCCTGTAGCCCAGCATGAGTAGAGGTCTCTTTTTTTCCTCTTGTACCTTTCCCACTGTAGTGTACATTTCAGTGTTTTTTCTGTAATGCAACCGTTCTCCGACTTGTATACCCATGTGATGTCTGTGTTGTATGTGTAAGGTCGGGGGGCGGGTTCATTCCACTGCAGGGCAACCTGCCACTGCATGTGGCGAATAAACTTTGAACTTGAACTTGAACTTGAGAATGCTTTCTAAAACAGATGAATCAATATCACTTCCTATTGCAAAATGGGAAGCGGATTTATCAGTTAACTTAGACTAAAACTTCTGGTCTCAGATTTGCTTAAAAACCTTTCATCTAATTAGAAATCCCAGTTTTCAATTAATTCAATACAAAATATGCACTATAAAGGTCATCGGATGTTCAAGATGGGCTTTACGTCTACCAACAACTGCTCACACTGCCAAACGAATTCACCGGACAATTATATCCACGCTCTTTGGTTCTGTCCACCAGTTCAGAAGTTTTGGCGCGAGATATGTGAAGACTTATCAAAGTGTCTGAAATGTAACATTCCAACTTCCCCTTTAGTGTTTTTGTTGGGCAGCTTAGATAATGTCACTACAGAAAAGAATATAGCCCATATGGTTTTCACTGCCCTATGCATAGCCAAGAAAACAGTCCTCATGAACTGGAAAAATAAAAATAATCTTAATTCTAACCAATATAGAAATTATCTATTAGATTACATTAGTCTTGATACAGCCTCTGCCACCACATCAGATCAATTGCTCTGGGCTCCTTTGATCAGCTCCATCACTTAGTGGGGGTGGGGGGTCATAGTTTAGTCCCACCTTTGCTGTTGTGATTGGTGTGGGGGTAGGGACAGGCTTAGGGCGTCGGGGGGTTCCCCAGGAGCATCTTCCTTGGAGGGCTCAACCCGGGGTAGCGGTCATGGCCTATTAAGGGCTCTGTTGGCTCTTAGGTGACGGTTTCCTCGTGGCTGCGTGCAGCAGGGCTAGGGGAGGGTCTGTGCTGACGGACGTGGGTTACTGACCTGGTAGCCTGGCTGGCTGCCCCTGGGTGGGTCCAGGACGGGCGTGAGGTTCTGGGGGCGCTCCGTCTCTGGGCTGGGGCCCTGGCTGGGCCTCGGGGGCTTGGGTCCTGGTTGGTGTGTTGCCGGGGTTGTGGGCGGGTGGGTGTATGGGGGCCCAGTCCTGGCGCAGGGTGCCGCCAGTGCATCGAGCCACCTGGGAGGCTCTTCTACTGGTGGGGGATGTTGTTACATCTTGCAGGAGCTCTCCTCTCTTCAGGAACTCACTATGCAGGAGGGGGAGATACAGGAGAGGTGGAGGAAGATCTCAGCCTGGGTGTCTATTGTCTTGTGTAGTGTGGAAGATGAGTGGATGACGGGGTGGGTGCAATTTTCTCTGAGGTGGGGTCGGGTGGGCTGTCCCGGGCTCTGTGGGGCCGGGCGGCGCTGCTGTACTGGGCCCCGGTCCAGATGGGCCTGGGCCCCCTTTCCCTGGCGGGTTGCAGAGTATGGGGTGCCTACTGGGGTCAGTGAGGGAGCTGGCCCCAGGGAGGGGTCACTTGCCCCTCCCTTCCTTCCCTCCCCATCTCCAGCTGCCTCCCTCTTTCCGCTCCACCACAATCACCCACATATGCAGGGCCTTGGGGTAAAGATGTGTCACAAGGGTGCAGGGGAGGCATCCGCCCCTCTGTCCCCTTCTGGCTGCCTGTGCCTCAATTTTATCTCACAACTTAAACATTCATATTACTCACACTCTCATAACACATACATGTAGGATCTTGGGGGTGGGCACGCTACACGGACTCCAAAAGACCATCAGGGTGTACAACCTCACCCCTGGCGTCGTTGCCCACCTCTCAATTTTAAATACATGTAGACATTGAGGGCTAGCAGGAGGGGCTATGCGGTTACCTGCTGCTCTCTGGCAGGTAGCTCCATGCCCTCCTGGGTTTTAAAGGCACCTTAGAACACACATGCATCAACACTACATATGAGCGGGCGGAGGGAGGTTTGGAGTCTTCTCTCACCCCCATTCTCTGCGGCCTGCTGGAGCGGGGGGGCTAGGAGGAGAAGTTGGCCGTCCGACTGGGGTCTGGAATGTGGGGCCTCCCTGCTGCTGCGGAGTCGGGGCGGTCTGCTTCTCCCCACCCCAGTGAAAAGGGTAACACCACCTGGGTCTGGGTGCAGTTCCCCCCTCCAGGGGCAAGGTTACCTAGACCCGGGGCTTAGAGTACACTTGGGGAGTGTGATTGTGTGTACAGTGTCTCTCTATGTCTGTCTCCACGTTGGGTGAGTGTTGAGTAATTGCATATGAGAGCATGAGGGTGGGAATGGATGTTTGTATCTGTGTGTGCCTGTTTGTCTGTGTCCATATGTCAGGTCGGGTATCAGACGCCACCTCTCTGGGGACATCCCAGGTCCTCCAAGGTATGGAGGCCTATCTCCCCCACCACTTCCCCTACCAGTGGCAGACACCCTCAGACATCGGTGCGTTGGTGGTTCTTTGTGTCCGGGGATGGGCGTCCAGGTACACACCGGCTCACTCCTTGGTGGCCCGCTTATCAGGGCCTGGAGCCTGGGGCTCGCTCGGGCCACTTCGGGGGTGGGGTGCCCTCGGGCTCTCGGTCTGGGGCTCGGTCACTCTGGCACAGCTGGCTGCCGGCGGAGCTCACGGGCACATCACTGCAACCCCCCCTGGCTTCTGCTCCGCGGCTGCTGAGTGACCCCTCATTTGGGACTCTCGTCAGCTCTTTCTGGGATAGTGGCGCGGCTGCCCCTCTGTTGGTCTTCCTTGGTCTCTTGTGTTCTGAGGGCCTCTGGATGTCTGGAGTTTTGATCTCCTCCATACCTGCTTGATGCCCTGGTGGACGGGGCTGTGGCTCCCCACACCCTCTAGCAGATCATTACATGAAGGAACCTTTTAAAACAAGCACGTTCATGCTCACAGGTGTACACACACACAAACGACACCCTTTTTGGCTCCTACCTCAAAGCACACTGTGCGCTGTCGATCTTACGTGCTGCACAATAATGTTTAATATTTAGTATTTACAGTTATATTCCCATATATGTGATGGTGTTGTTTTTATTATGTTGCTCTTTGTTGATCGTGGTGATCCAGGTGTTTTGTTTGTTTTTCTTTTTTTTCTTCCCCCTTTCTCACCATCTCATCTCCCCTCTATTTTTCTTTCTCTCCCTCTCATTCTTTCATTCTTTCTCCCTGTCCTATCCCCCAGTCATGTCTGTCCCGTCTCTAAAAAACGAAAATAAAATAAATACATAATTATAATAAAGGTCAATCAAATGGACCAATATGGCAAGGCCATGAGGATCCACTTGGTAAAGTAAATCCAATTGGCATCTTTCTTGGCTTTCAGACAGCAATTCTGATGGCTAAAGATCCAAACGGGACAGGCAAAAAAAAAAAAAAAAATCTATTCACCTTTGTTTTGTCTTGCATAGATCACTCGTCCTCAGTACCAGAATGGTCTGCTGGCATCGAGGCTGGACAGCACACCACAGTCTCCAGAGGGCAGTCACACACGCCTGGACACGTCGGTTTCTTTGCCCCCTGTGACGCCACCAGGGCCACACACCCCACTGCCGCTGGCCACACCTCCTGTGAAGCGCCCTGCATCCAATTCTCAGCCTACACCTCTGAGTGACCGTACCACACTGCCCCAAACCACCTCTTCTTCCTCCAGCAGAAGGCCAAGCCATTCTTTGCCCCAGGCCACTCCTTCTCCAAGCAACCACGCCCCTATCTCCCAAACTCCTCCTTCCTCCATGAGCACCGTCCTGTGTGCCCAAAACCCCAATCTAACTCTGAGCTCCACCCTTTCCTCCAAGTCTCCGCTATCTCCGCCCTCTGTCAGCCCAGAGAACGGGCCAGGAGAGACTACTTCTCTGCTCAGTGAGCAGCAGAACTGCATGGGCCCCCACCGGCCCAGCCACCCTCACCCACATGTTCACACAATCAGTCACGCACATACTGAAAGCACCATTTAACTCAAATCCCTCTGGGATTACCAAAACTACCTGTGCACTCACTATCTCACATTACATACCACACGGGCACTAATTCTGGTTCCTGTTTGCTTGCTGTCACCTGACCCTTCCTTTTGACAAGAAGCTGAGGAGATCAACAGTCTGTGAGACCAATAGACTTCCTCCTCTGTACCTTCCTGCATGTTTCCCTACCAACACTGAAAAAAGACCAAGGGGAGAGGAGAGAAAAAGGAACCCTAATGAGTATGGTATTGTATTCTTTACATGTTAAAATAGTATAACAGAGGAAAAAAGAGCAAACAAAGCAAGACAGAAGGAAAACAAAGCAATAATAATTATAAATAAATTGCATGTTCATAAAGGAGTAGGAAGAAGCATAAGCTTATTTAATCCCACTCACTTTCCAATATTTAGTAATTAATAGTCTACACTTTTTTCTGTTTATGCCCTGTCCATCAGAAATTCTTCATTACAATTACTTTACATGTTAAATGTATTTTTTAAATTATACATGTATATATGTATAAGTATATATATTAGTATATATATATATATATATATATATATATATATATATATATATATATATATATATATATATATATATATATATATATATATATATATCTTTTAATTATATATATTTTTCATTTACACAGGGTTGTGTCTGTACATCTTTTGAAGATTACTTCCCTTAAGTTGTATCTGTTATGCATATAGTTGTGGGTTTTCCCTCTCTCCAGGTTTTTGACATTTTTGCTCCCACATTATTATAATAGGGTAAAAAGAATTGGGGCCAGGCAATAAATACAATTTTGTTTTTGCTCATAATTTTGGATTCTAGCAGTTATGGAAGCAGATCAACAAAAATGAGCACTACATGTGTTTTGGAAGAAAATACTAAAAAATCTCTTCAAATAGAACTAAAGCTTTGGCTGTTAACATCATCACATTAATAGAACAGACATCCCTACTATAATCCTTATCCCTACTATGCAGTTTAACATAAGACGTTTTTGCTGTTGTTTTATTTCAGTTGCATGGACGTTTGAGTTTATCTTTATCAAGATTGACATTTCCAAAAGTACTAGAGTTAACAGTTGAGGCTTATTCCATTAGTGATCATTTATTCAGTTTCTTGTTAATGACAGCCTTCTTGACTTGTTTTTTGAAACTGAGGCTGATTCTAAGAAGTCATTGTTGTGACAGATGAACACTTTTATTTTTCTTATTTCAAAAGAACCAGATTCACTGTATTGAACCGCTTCTTCAGTATAAGTATAAGTAAGTATAAGTTGACACATACTGAAAAACTGGTGGTGATGCAAGTTGTAACTTGTTTTAAACCAAATAGACACATTCTATTATGTCTGATCTTTTGGGGGGGAAAGGCTGGACTTTTCCTTATTTCAGGAAGCCTATTTTTTTTTTTGAAAAAGTCGTTATGTCAGGTAAATCAATCAGCACAAAAATTACTTATGTATTTATTTTATAAAACAAACAAACAAAAAAACCCTGTGGCTTCCTGAAAAAAAGCTCGAAAATTGTAGCTTCAAATTTGTTAATTGGTAATAAAAATCACGAATTAAGGTGTAATTAAGGTGCTAAAACACTGGTACGGTCCTTTAATGCAGTGTCACTAGATCTGTGAAGGTGGGTGTCGGTTTGTGCCTACCTCCTTAATGCATTTTTTAAAATTTATTTAATTTCCAGGAGCAATATTAAAATATTTATTTTGAATAATATCGATCTATGAGTATTTGACATTTAATTTGTTATTTATTTGACTTTTATTTATTTTTTGCTTACTTTTACTTTTGACAAGTTAGAGGACAGGCAGGACAGATAATATTTATCTTGACTGTCTTCCACTTCCAGTACATATCCCTCACTGTGAATATAGTGTCCATCCAAAAGAGGCTGAAAGAACTGGACATCAACTGTTTGCAACACTTTGTGTTCACTGATATGTCTGATCTCTTTGTTATAAATTCTCTACTAAAGCTAAGTTTGATGCTGCTTAAACCTCAACAACATTGAGATGAGGATTTAAATATTCCAGAGCAAGTAGCATGTGTGCTCATGGTTTTTCATAGCAAGTGTATTCACAGCACATTTGGCTGCTTAAAAGAAACATTATCTGTTATCCAAAACTCCCAACCAAAGTCTGTGCTAGCTTCGAATGATCTTAAATAGGACTATAGTTAATTAGAAATATTGGTGCAATTTTTAGAATTAAACATTACATAAGCAGGTTAAAATCTGTTAGCTTTTCAAAAGACTGGAAACTGACTACCTACAAACATCTCTGAAGCCTTTGGAATAAAACAAAAACAGACTAACTGGAATCTACAGTGTATTTTCCTTTAAAACTGTAGTATGTTTATTTGGTTGGTTAACATTGTTTAGTTTTTAGCACCTTTAGCATTTAGGTCTTATAAAAACACAAAAAGGCAGATTTCCATTGTGATTTTTTGGTAATGTTTTCAAATGTAAGTCTTATTTTCACCCGACTACACACTGCACTGTAATCAAGTACATTTGAGACGTAGTACAAAGTACAGTTGTACAGTCAGACACGGTGTAGATCGGTTGTAATCTCGAGGTGTTGAAACACAGTCTCAAACTAGTGCTGCCCCCACTTCGCTGCTCTAGAAAATTGTTGAGTTGCCAGTAAGCACAAGGTTAATAAGCGATGGGCAAAAGTCGGCTTATGACTTGATCTTAGAATGTAGCTTGTTTGAATTTAATGGACAACAAACACTGCATGTCTTCACGGTGATTCACACCAGTAGTTTTAACCTTTCCCTTAAAAATCCTCTCTGTCCTTGTTCAGTATTCTAGACCAGAGATACATTCATATCCTTGATACAATGTGAACTACATTTTAAAGTGTATTTGTAAATAGTACTGTTCAGCCCATGTTAAGAAGAATGACAATGTTAAAGCTGCTAGTATGTAATCTATCTTTTTTTCCATCTGTCTAAAAGACAATTGAACTGACTTTAACGATAACATAAGAGAGACTATTTTTTTGAAGATCTAGTGAAAGATATTTATTTGAAAAAATACCGACGTATAAGCTAGTTTTACAAAAATGCATATGAGTTACATAGCATAAAACTCTAAAAGTAAAAATTCCAAAACATTGGTTTTTTCCCCCCCAGAGGGCTAAAAACTGGGTTCCTCTCCAGGAACCAAAAGGCCACAGATTTACTGTGAGTCAGTTGTTTTGGGTGTGAATTAATTTTTTTATCCTGCGATCTTGTTTTGAAGTGGATTCCATTGTAGTTTAGACCATCTTCTTAGGGCTGTAAGGGTACACAAAACTCACTGTTGGTCATAAGTGCAAACGAATACTTTGTTTAATTTATACTTAAAACTAATAAGTGTTTAACTCACACGATTTCCAAAACCAAGGAAGTCTTATCATGAAATGAACTTTTTATACCCTTACACCCATATTGTCATCATTTCAGTTTTGTACCTCAATGATGCATATTGCAAAACTGATTTTTGAGCATAGAGCAAAACTGTAGCCTTGTAGTATTCCATTATCAGCATACCAGACACTAGGGGAGGTCCGGGCAGCTAATTTTTGCCCAGGGGACAAATATAAGTAAAAACTAGCCATGGAAAATAGCTGCACTATGTGAAAATATAGAGTTTATTTAGCAGGATCTTTCTGACCAGGGCAAAAAACCTGTCTGTTTAAAGCATATATATGTATAGTCAAACTAGCCTTATGTTCTGTTTCAAGAAAATGTCCACTTCTGGTTAATACATGTCATGTAGCAATTAGTTTTACTGGTTTCCAGTAAAGCCACTGGTTGGCTGTTTGACTACCAGTTTGTGTACTGGGAAATGTGAAAACTTACTAAGTAACGTTGTATTTATTGTAAACGTTCTATTTATAATTTGTTTGTTTTTATGTGCACAAGGTATCTGTCAAAATGGGCTTCCGGCTGTAACACGCAGCTTTTATTGGGTTACTTTGCCCAGAAACACTGTGTTCATTTCTTCTTATTGTTGCTTGTGTTATATTACTGTAAATATTCTGTACATGAAGAGGTGCTGGGGACACATGGAAAAAAGAGCTTTACTTGTAATGGAAGATGAAACATGATTTTTCCCCTTGTTTTACTAGGAGGGCATTGCATAGCAATAAACAATGCACAAAGTTGGCCTCAAATAATAATTTACTTCTACTGTCTTCTATAGTATTCTTCATAAATGGCATGAAAACCAAAGCTAATTTTCTCTGCCAAAATCTTTCTTTTATTTTCTACTCTCCTCCTACACTTCCTTGTCACTTTTCCTCATGTTTTTTTTTTCCAGCCTGTCTTATTTCTGTTCATCTCCTGCTGGATAAAGCTATTGAAATTCCTTTGGCTACTGGCTTATCAACAACACCTGCTGTGTTGGTTTTAACACTGCATTGGTGCTGGGATTAAACCTACACAAAGCTTAAACGTTTTATGAAGCACAGTGAGGTTTCCTGCACTGTGTATCACTTGAAATTGTTTGAGGTTTCATGCATTGAGGGTGAAATACATTTAGCAAATTCCAACTGCATGTTTGCTGTTTGATTAGTTTTTCTGAGTTGCAGACCAAATGTAAGAAAAGTCAGTGACAAACTGACAAATACAAAACTCCAGGCCCTGAAGGCAAAAAAGTCTGCTTTCCCTTTCCTTCTGTGCCCAGAATACCTGTTTAGCAGGTTTAAGTGTAACGATACATTTTTCTTTTATTGCAAGGGTTGAGCAGAGATGGAGCACTTCCAAATAAGGATTGTGTAATTAAAGCAATGTGTATATATTATTTTCTAACTACTGTAAGGCATAAAAAGCAAAACGAAATCTGAGGTTAATAAAGCTGAGATATATTTCTCTACAGAAAATCTGTCTGACTCTGTGTCTGCAGGAAAATGAGCTTATTTCACATTAACTGTTGTGAGAATTGTTAGAAGACATCTGAGAAAGTCCCGAGGCAAAGTCCAGTCCAAACAGTGGTTGCACACATGAAGCAAAAGAAGATTATTTCCATCTTCCAGTGCCAAGGCCCCAGCACAGAACAGAACAGGCCTCAGTGACAACAGATATGATATTAAGTGTGAGGTAGTACAAAATGAAGATCTGAGGTGGGCTGCAAAGTGGATTGCAAATGTATAGCAACTGTGTGCACACTGAGGCTAAAGCAGCCTAAGTAGCACGTCCTATCTGAGATTTACTGGATGGGTGATTTATTAGTTGTGTAGAAGGTCATAACCGAAGTAATCAGCTATTACTGTCCCCAGCTGGCTCCCTCACACCACCACAGATGCAGGGTCTTGAGGTACAGGTGTGTCACTGAGTTGAAGGGGAGACATTCCTCCTCTGTCCCTTTCTGAGTGTGTTAGTGTGTCTCCATGTTGGGCAAGTGTTGAGTATTTGCATATGTGTGCATAAGGGTGGGATTGCATGTTTGTGTCTGCGTATGACTGTTTGTCTATGTTTATGTGTCAGGTTGGGTCTTAGACTCTACCTCTCTGAGAACATTTCAGGCCCCCCCATATGTAGGGACCTATCTCCCCCCACCACACTCTGGTGATTCCTTCTTGGGCTCTTGTGCTCTGGGGGGCCTCTAGATGTCTGGGGCCTGGATCTCCTCCAGGTCCTGGGGGGCAGGGCTATGGCTCCCCACACCTCAGCTGTTTGTTTGCTGGCATTGAGAGCAGCAGAATTAACTGGGATTGCACCTGAGGTTGATTTTGTGGCCTACCTGAAATACTTCTTTGTTTGATTTACTGCACAAATATAAAAGAAAAGGAGAAAAGGGAGCACACATTGCAGGGAGGCTTTTATTCCTTTATATTAAACAGCATGAGAAATTAGTGAAAAATCAGTGACTTGAAATAAATAAAATTATTAAAAGCTTTACTGAGACACAAAATCATGTCACCAGGGGCGCTGCCTGAAAAATAGAAGATGCTAAAATATTATTTTAGATGATTAGACATTTGTACGGACTTATGTGGTAGGGGTTATCAAGTCTGAAGTCTCGCACTATGTTGAATTCAAAAAGTTCATTAATAATTACGAACCTATAAATGCTGTTGACAAAGCTGATTAGAAATAGGGTTATCTGAAGTTCAGGGTCAGGACCACACATCAAACATTCTCTACCCTATAAGTTTCTGTTGTGTTTTCATGCCATAGCCATTGCAGGGATCTGCAAGAAGCCTTTCCCCCCCCCAAATATCTTAAAATGCTTTAACATGTGTGGTGTTGTGGTCCTTATTCATAATTTTCTGATAAGTCTGCTCATGGTAAGTAAAAAAACAGCAGTACAGCCTAACAGGGATGTGAGAGTGTTCACATTCTCTATCACAAGATTAGACCGTTATCACGCCTGACTTTTGCCCTCATCAATCCTGTCTCTCTTTAGGGCTAGTTAATGGTGTAGTTATTAGTGGATAATACTGATACTGAAGTTGAGGCTGCTTTGTTCTTTGCTACATGTAGAGATGCATGAAACACTCTCAGTGCAGTTGCTCAAGACAAAACTAGACCTACAGTCAGTGTTAAAATAAAATTGCTATAGTTTTTATTGTTGAATGGATAATGTGTAGACATACAGTCACAAAGTGTATATATATCTATATCTATCTATCTGGTTTGTTCCATGGTTCATCAGTTCCAAATGTCATTATAATGAGTTTCGTTACTAACGCTGCTCTTTTTAAGCCAAATGTTTTTCATAAATGAGAGAGGTTTTCATACCTTGGCTTGTTTGGAACAGGATTTGTTTGGGCATGTTGAGAGTATGATAGCAAAGGTTGAAAGGTTTTGGCCTGAAGAAAGGCCTTCAGCTGATGTTTGCTGGAGCCACAGCTGTAAAGCTGCTTGTCATGATGTCGGTTTGTATATGTGGTGAGAGGGAAACATGAAGATGAAACTAGGAGATGTCCTTACTGGATCATCAGAGCTGAACAGGTGATGGAGAAACAGGTTTACCTTTTAGGTGACAGGAATGAGTTGAAGGGAAGTCGTGAACTGTTTCTGAGAGACAAATAACACCAGGATCCTTTTCTAAGTAGCTGACAGCTGCTAACTGTGCAGGGGCGGGTCTAGCAAAGTGTTGCCAGGGGTCCATGTAGGGCATTAACGGGGAAAGGGGGGCACAAGGAAATACTTTTCTTTCTTATTCTCATTTAAAATGTCTCGCTTTAAAAAAATTTTTTTATCTGAGTCTTACAACAAACAATTGATAGATTGATACATATATACCATCAGAACAGTGTACATCACTGCCACAACATCACTGCAAACTACACAATAGGCAGCCGCTAAAGCGTTTAAGTTTCAAAATAGAACAAATGAAACAGACTACTAAATTGTCAATTCCACTTAGAAACAAAATATTAATTCTAAAAATAAATCTTAGTTTGTTTTACAGAAGAACAGACAAAATTGACTAACTTTTGTCAATATCAAATAAACTGAGAACTAAAAGGAAATTCTCAATCTCTCCTTGTTGTATAGCTTAGCTTTTCAAACTGTTTTAACAGTTACTTTAGTCTGACAAAAGCCGAATGGCGAATTAGCGCTTCCAGTCAGTGATTGAGCATGCACCGGTTTATTGTATTTCCAGACTTGCTTTTGGCACAATTTACCGTGTGCGCTACTCTGTTTTTTGTCAGACTTGAAATAGCCGAAATACCTTCACACTACGGAACTTCTATGGCTCTTCCGTTCGACAATCTCTCCGGCATTGGAACCATCATCTGTTTTCTCTTCGGTAACCTTCGGTCACGCTCTCGGCACACTCATTTCCTCTCGGTAGATTTTTCTCTAGTCAGCACACTCATTTCCTCCATTACCCAGGCGGCATGGCGGCTGGCTGCTTGCCAAACAAATACACATGTGCGGCTTGGCACTTGTGCTGTACGTAACAAGTCACGTGACGTGACGCTGCGGCTGTGATTGGTTTGGCTCTGCGCTACTTGATTTGGATTGGCTGTTCTTCTTTTTTTTTTTTTAAGAGGACAAGAGAGATGAGGCCTATCGCAATAGTTTAACTTTTCCATCGAGAAAAAGTTATTTCGCAATACATATCATTATCGTTCTATCGACCAGCTCTACCTCTGATCGAAAAGCAGATTTTTCTCGTTTGCACAAATTAATTCAGATTCACACTAATTCTGTTCACAACAACAGAATGATGAAGAGGGGGGGAGGAACACAATTAGATTGAGTTACAATTGGATGGAAGTCGAGGACAAGGAGAAGGAAGCTTAGGATGAGGAGGAAGAAAAGCAGCAGGAGCATCTTTAGGGATCTCTATGATGTCATTGAGGTTGGTTTCATTAATATGGTCCTCTCACAAAGAAATATGACTTGTTTTAGTTCACCTACTTCCTGTATTAAATAGTGATGTGCAAAATATTGTGGAAAACCACAGAGCAGGCAGGTATAGGGCATCTGCAGTAGGGCTGGGCTATATCATACCATTCACGATAATACCGGTGTAATTTTGGGCAACGATAGGAAAATGAAATATAGTGATAGAATATGGGTAAAACGCGCATGCGCAGTGCCTATGTTTACATACGCACATGGCGGCGACACAGAATGAGAAGAGCGAAAGTGGATCGTTAAATGAAACGGATGAACCAGAATTGGTTTGTAAAAATGCTGCAACTTCAGTGGTGTGGAACTGGTTTGGCTTTTGTCCGTCAGATACACAACAAAACACTATTTTTGGTAGAGCATGCTAGCGGGCCGTCGTTATTACCGTGTTGTTTGGAAAATACGGCACACTTAAAATCAATCCTTTGATTTTTCTGAAAATCGACAGTGCCCCTTATAATCCCGTGTGCCTTATGTATGAATTCTGGTTGTGTTTACTGACCTCGAAATGATTTTATGTGGTACGCGGCGAAAATCTGTCAAATGTTTCAGTACGACTTTGCTAAGCTACGAACCCGCACCGCTTGATGGATTGTCAGAGCATTACGGCTATCGTAGGCAGGAGCCTCGCAGAGTGATACGTACTGCGCTTCAACATAATATTACCGTATTGTGTGTGTATAACCTCTTTTTAAGTTTTGTGGATATTATACATGGTTATGCTGAGGATATGTCGGCCAATTTCCACTGGAAATGCCTTTTGGTTAAACTGTCAGCAAGGAATTTGCACTGTTACATTTTTATATAACTCTAATGCACATAAAAAACAGCTGCTTGTTTAAGTGAAAATACATTGATGGGGTTTTTTGCACTAATAAAGTTGTGGAGTTGTAAAGTATTTTGTCTAGTGTCATTTATATCGTCAGTTATATCGTTATCGCAAATTTTCAAATGTATATCGTGATAAATATTTCTGGTCATATCGCCCTGCTCTAATCTGCAGGTAAATGAACATCAAATTTCTCAGGCTAAAATCTGTATTATACTTTTAGTCTTAAGAACATATGTTGTATATTTATCACCCTTATGATAAAACCCATGTCAGCCATTGGTTTATGGACTTTGTATTTTGAAGCCTCAACATTTGCTTTATTGCTATGTTGGTTTTTGTGAGCCTTTTGGGACCATATTAGGATGAGGGATCAGAATCTGGAGTCGTGCACACTATTGTTTCATTTAGTGTGTATCTATAAGATTTGTACAGCAGATCCAAGTTGTGCCTTGAAAACAGGAACGCTGTCTGCATAGAAGAGAACTTTAATAGTAGGCTTGTAAAAAGTGAGGCCTTGTGCTCACATTTGCTGCAAACATTCGTTTAATTCTGTCACCCTGTTTTGATGCAGAATTCAGTTGAAATCAAGCAAGAACGGGACTTTCTTTTTTAATGTGTTCTTGTGAATTGATTGTGTATCGCATACATTTGATTTGACTTCCTGCGAGACAGCAGTTGTCCGCTGGCCAAAAAAGTTTTCCAAATACCTCCACGTGATTAAGCCTGGATTTAGAAAAGAATAGCAAAAAAAATCTGCACCTCCTGCTTTACATGCAATTTCTGATTGTGTGTTTAGAGGCGGCGGCGAAAGGGGAGACCTCGGCTCATCCAGCTGGAGAGCCTGACCAGGAGGAGTCGAACATTAACTCAGCTCTTCCAGGGCACCCTGCAGACTCAGCTGCTGGCCTTCGCGAGGGAGTGCGGCCGCCGCTGGGATGACGTGACCGCCAAACAGGAGTCCATCACAGGTCGACTGTAGGTATGCGAGTCAGACCTTCTGAGGAGGGTTTCAGTTTTCTCTCTTCTTTATAATTGACCCTTGTTTTCTCTCTCTCAGCTCCTTGTCTCAGAGTGGGAGGGATTCGAAGCACAAAGGGAGGAGCTTGTCATTTGGTTAGCTGATATGGATGTCCCCCTGAGTGAGGTTGACCACTGACAGGAAACACCTGTGAAAAACTGAAACAACTGCAGGTGTGGGGTTGTTTTGATATAACATATATTTGATATGATACATATATCAGAGACATTGTCCTAAACTGGACTAACAAAGGACCATGAGTCCAACATGAAACTTGCCTTACATAACGCTGAAGTTCATTGATCATTTTAATCAAAAACTTGTTGTTGAAATATTTTTACTGAACATGCAAACATCTGCTGATGAAAATGTGTTGATTTTATTGGTCTGTTATGAAGCTATTGCTATTTCTAATGTGTTTTGTATCACTTTCTGATGTTTTATTAATTAAACAATACATGTATTGTTGTGTTATCTATAGATTATTACTGTTTAAATGACTAATATGTGACATGTATTAGTTGTGATGTTGTGCTGAGGGTTAAAATGCCTTTTTGTCTTTTGGTATACTACGAAATGGCAATAAACCATTAATATATGTCTATGCTGTGCTCGTATTTATTTTACCCTGCTCAAATTCAATTTATGTTAGATTTTATTTTGAAAGATTTAAAATGGTTTAAAATGGTTCATTAAAGAACCATTTCAAAAAGGTTCTTTAAAAAAACATTTTTAATCATTTTTAAAGAACCATTTTTAAAAAGATTCTTTGAAAATGTCATGGTGCTGGCCCAGCGTTTTGTGTTTTATGATTATGTCCCTCTGTTCTAGTTATTCTGTGTCCTCCCCCCTTGTGTCCGGTTTGGGTTCTAGATTTCCTGTTTTGTTCTGAAAGTCTGTGTCTGTTGTCATTGTGTTCAGCTTGTCTCCTCCGGTCCTCATGTGTATTGGGTTCAGCTGTTCTTCCCTCCTGTGTGTGATTACCCGATTACCTTGTGTGTGTATATTTAGTGGGTGTCCGTCTGTGTTCATTGTCGGCTCGTCTGCGTTTATCTGTGTATCTCTGCGTTTTTGGTATCCTCCGTCAGTCTGCGTCTCTCTGCCTTTCACCCCGTGCCCTGAGGATTTCTAGTTGCTCTTTAGTTTTCCCAGTTTAGGTTTCCGTTAGTATGTCTCATGATTCGTTGTCTGTTCCTGCCACTGTCACCTGTAAATAAACTCTTACTCATATCATCAGTCGGCTGCCTGCATTTTGGGTCCTCCTTTTCCTCCACACCACACGGCTCACTCCGCCAGCCATGCCAGAAAAACCATTAAAGGTGCTCCAAAGAACCATTTCTTGATGGTTCTTCAAAGAACCATTGTTTGAAAGGTTCTTTGTGGCACCAAAAAGGTTCTTCTATGGCATCAGTTTAAAGAACCACTTTTGGTTCCAGTTGGCACCTTTATTTTTCTGAGTGCACCCACCCAGCTGTATAGAAACTCCGTCATGCTAGCTAGCACGCAGTACGAGTTATTGTAACTGATGGTAAAAAGTCAGCATAACGGAAATAAATTACACCTAAACTTGGTTTATATCTGACTCAGATACACTGCAGGTCATAACTTCTTACCTGAAGTTCAGTTCACCTGACACTCGGACCGCCTCGGGTCTCTCCTCCTCCTGCCTCACCTTTCCATCATCCACCTGCTGGCCTCCACCACTTGCTAATGTTACTGAATCTGTGGAAGCTCCGCCATAGCCACCACCAAACAACTGAGTTATTTTTACACATCGGCCAGCATCTGGCCAATCCACCACCTTTCATTGTTTATGCCGTTACAACAAAAAAAAATCATAGGCCCATAAAAACGAAAAATCACCATCGGCCCACCAGGCAAGTATGCCTGATGGCCAGTCCAGCTATGCTTGCAACCCTGAACTTATTGTCTAATAAAGGAGACATGGAAATAGCTTTAGTTTGTTGTAGATCAAAGTGGAATTAATTTGATTGATTTAATAGGTATTCTTGGTGGGAATCCTGTATTCTAGTAGATACAGTCCCAGCAGCAGGAGATTGGAATCGAGCATAATGACATTTTCTAAATGATCAAATTAAAATGCAGACATTACCGTAGCACTGCAATGCAGAGTTTGCACTTCAGTGGTTTCAGGTACGGCAAACCTACACACATAAAATCTATCTCCTCAGCGCAGGACTGGTCTGGCACAAATAAATCGGGCCTGGCATTTTTGGTCCAGGCGACCAATCATGATCACTCACAAAAATGCATCAAAAATAAATCTATGTTGATTATGTACATAATTCATTGATATTGAGAGACTTTCTTTGTAATTGGTCCAGTTGTTGGTTGGCTCTTAGTTTCACTGCCCTGCAGCATATGACACTAAAAAGCTACACTTTAACTATTAGGTGTGGCTCATGATCAAAGCATCCATGCATTTTACCTGAATCCTTGAGTCCCTCTATCAATTTGGTTACCACGTTGATTACACCTTCCTCTGTCGCTCTGTGAGGCCTGGTTTCTAGTTGTTACTGGTAATATAGTTCACGATGCAGCAGATATTCTACATGTCGGTTAATTTGACACGTTTTCCTGCATTTATTTTTAGTTTCTATTTCTCTTTCAGCGTTTTAGCTCCACATTTTCGCCACTTCTTCCACACTAAACTCAGTTTTACAAGATGCGTAAGGGCACAGCGAAGGTACGGGAGAGACCAGTTGCCCTGAGAGATTTGATTGGGCAATCCAGTGTCGGTAATGAAAATAAACCAATGGGCTGTGTGTAGCACTGTATGTACTAATATTCTATAAAGCACTAGCACGTTGCTAGTTGCTACGATCAGTAAAACATGGCACTTCCAGACATAACATAATGTAGTCCCAAACGTTTTATTTTTATTCTTCCAGTTGCGGAGTTAATGCTGTTGAATTAAAAAGACGATTACATTTAATAACATAAGCTTAATCTATGTATGATTTTGATTTGTTTGATTTTATAAGTTCAGCAAGGATTCTGTCCTATGTTAGAATATATTGGCGTCTATAGAATAACAATACTGTTGAAAAACTGCTTTCTACAGAAAAAAATCAAGCAGTAAAGCTGCACCTGATGCTCTCTGCATAGTACCATCGAGGAAATACAAAGACTTCAGACACTACTGATCGCTTTGCTTTTCCGGGAGAAGTCCAAGGAATCTTCCAGTGGTCACACCACTTTCTGGAGACCTGATTGGTTAGTAAGTGGTGATTTTATACCTGGTAATCTCTAATCAAATCAAATCAAATCACTTTTATTGTCACATCACATGTGCAGGTACATTGGTACAGTACATGTGAGTGAAATTCTTGTGTGCGAGCTTCACAAGCAACAGAGTTGTGCAAATACAATAACATAAACAAGCAAAATACAAGAATGGCTACATCTGAAACTAATAAATATATGTACAATATATAATAGTATATGCATTCCTGGATGTGTATACTAAATATTTTTCTACGTGTGTGTGTGTGTGTGTGTGTGTGTGTGTACACACATATTTTACAAGTTAAATAGAGTAAACAATAAATAAAATATATAAAAATATACAGAGTTGAGACATGTGCAAAACAGTGGCATTACTGTACAGTATGGAGTGCATAATGTTGAAGTTCCAGTAGTGAAGCTGAGGTGTCTATGAGGTGTTCAGCAGTCTGATGGCCTGATGGAAAAAGCTGTCTCTCAGTTTGCTGGTACGGGACCGGATGCTGCAGAACCTCCTTCCTGATGGAAGTAGTCTGAACAGTTTATGGCTGGGGTGACTGGAGTCCTTGATGATCCACCCCGCTTTCCTCAGGCAGCGCTTCCTGTAGATGTCTTGGAGGGAGGGAAGCTCACCTCCAATTATCCGTTCAGAGCACCGCACTACTCGCTGGAGAGCTTTGCAGTTGTAGGCGGTGCTGTTGCCATACCAGGTGGTGATGCATCCAGTGAGGATGCTCTCAATGGCACAGTGATAGAAGGTCCTGAGGATGCGGGGGCTCATGCCAAATCTTTTCAGTCTCCTGAGAAAGAAGAGGCGCTGCTGCGCCTTCTTCACTGTTTTGTTTGTGTGTACTGACCACGTAAGATCCTCAGTCAGATGTACACCAAGGAACCGGAAGCTGCTCACTCTCTCCACAGCAGCGCCGTTGATGGTGATGGGGGTGTGTACTTCTCTGCACCTCCGGAAGTCCACTATCAACTCCTTTGTCTTGCGACGTTGAGGGTGAGATGGTTGACTTGACACCAGTGGGTCAGGGCGCTGACCTCCTCCCTGTAAGCCGTCTCATCACCATTGGTGATAAGACCCACCACTGTAGTGTCGTCCGCAAACTTCACAATGATGTTGGAGTTGTTAGTGGCTGTGCAGTTGTAGGTGTAGAGTGAGTATAGGAGAGGGCTCAGTACACACCCCTGTGGAGCACCAGTGTTCAGTGTGATGGGGGATGAGGTGATGCTGCCCAGTCTGACCACTTGGCGTCTGTCAGACAGGAAGCTAAGGATCCAGCTGCAGAAGGAGCTGCTCAGTCCTAGATCCTGCAGTTTCCTGTCCAGCTTCGAGGGAACGATGGTATTGAATGCTGAGCTGTAATCTACAAACAGCATTCTCACATACGTGTCTCTCTTCTCCAGGTGTCATTTGATGACATAAGGACAAAAACTATGTTCCACGTCCAGTTACATTTGTTTTTGTGCTTCGTGTTCCCTCCCTAGTCTGCGTCTTTGAGAACTGTCTCATGTTTCCTGATTTACTTTGGTAGTTCTTGTCCTATGCGCGTTACTGCCCAGTAACGTTACTGCCCAGTAACGTTACTGCGTTACTTGTAACGCATTACTGTAATCTGATTACTTTTTTCAGGTAACGAGTAAAGTAAGGGATTACTATTGCAAAAACGGTAATTATATTACTGTTACTTTCCCGTAGGAATGCTGAGTTACTGCGTTACTAAAACCATGATTTTTTTGCGAGAATGTCTCATGACAGTGACATAAGCGAGTGCGACATTCTTGACAACAGCTGTGTGCAGATCAACAATGGATCGAGTGCGGGAGAGAGTATGAGCGTGCAGCGTCTAAAGCGTGGAAGTACTGGCCTTACTTACTGAGTTTGATTACATAAAAAGTGACAAAAACATTAGCGTTCATTGTGCATCGGAAGAAAACTTTTTACAGCGAAAAAACCCCCTAAACTTCCAAGCAAGCACCAGGAGTGCGCTACCACGTAATGGGAAACTCACAGAGAAACTCGCAGATTCTTCAACTGACCGCTGCGGCACACCTGCACCAGGGCAAACCTCCGCCTACGCCACTCCTGCTTTACAGGTGAAAATAGAGCAAAAGGACTGCTAGTCTTTGATTTTATTTATTTTCTGCTGTGTTTTGCACAGCAGAAAATAAATAATAACTCTTTCAAATAATTTTGCATATTTGAAAGAGTGAGTGTAAACACAAAAAAATATATATATATTTTATGTGCTGGAATGTGCAGAAAATAAGTTTAAATGTTAAACAAATTTCTTCCAGTCGGAGAATGTTGCATATAATTATGTTTTTGCTTGATGCATAAAGTTAAAAGGTTAAAACTAATAAAACAAGTTTTAAAAAGAGACTTTTCCATTTGATTACATTTTGTATGATGGATTATGCAGAAAAAGTAGAATTGGGCTGAAAGATCTATTGCTTTATCACCTGTTCAGGTTGTAAATCGTGTTTTTTAAAAGTAACTAAGCAACTAATTACTTTTGGAAATAAGTAATCAGTAAAGTAACGGGATTACTTTTTTGGGGGAAGTAATCGGTAATTAGTTACTGATTACTTTTTTCAAGTAACTTGACCAACACTGGTCCTATGTTAATGTTTTCAGTTTTGCTTCAATTTGGTCTCATCATGGTCGTCCGCCCGCCTAAAAAAAAGTCCAAACAGCCTGTGACATTTTCTCCCAGTACTGACAGCTGTATTAGTTTAACAGCAAGTAAAGAGGCCTAAAGTGATACGTTTTGAATTGTGACAGAAAATGGGAGCCAGAGTCTGTCGCGGTTTTAAATTCACTACCGGATGCACTCGGCTCTTCTTGAAAGGGATGTGACGCAATAAAAAACCGCAACATGTACGACAGATCCACACTCGCGGATGAGGCCTGTGCGCGCGCGTGTGGAACCGTAATGGCCGCCGTGCAGCTCAGTTGCGCTGTTTGTTTTGCTTCATTGGCTCAACCCTCCGGGGGGCGGGGCCGCTGCGGGGCTAAAGTCACGTGATCTAGGCAAAGCCAAACTGACCAATTCCAATATGGTGGCCAGCCTAGCAGGTCTACGGTTCCTGTTGATGGTAGTGTTGTTCTGCGGAATCAGGTACGGCGCCTGCAGCCAGAAAGCTCCGCAGGTTTTGGGGCTGCGGCTGGAAGAACCAGTGGATCCGCTGTGCATGAAGGGTCGTATCATTTCAGCACCAAAAGGAGCCACGTTTAAGCTCCGTGTCTTCGGGTTTAATCTGAATGGAAGCTTGCCATGGGTCGCGTTCGCAGGAGCAGCTGGCGGAGCGGCTGGGGCTGTCGGTGATACACCGGACCCTTGCGAGGAGCAGTTCAACCGCCAGGACTCCAAGTTAAAGGTGACCAATTTAGAACTCGACGATGCGCACAGCGTGCTTCTAACTGTGGAGGTTAGCACCTCTGAGGGGGAAGCTGGCAACGAGCAGACCTACTACCACCTGTGTGTGCGGAGTGGAGAGACATGGACATCTGCGGGCCTGGACAGACTGCGAATAAACACTGACACGGATCTGCCAGCAGACTACATCCCGCCGTGGGGTCTGGCCGTACTGATAGTGCTTGTGCTTATGATCTGCGGATTGCTGAGGACGGTGAACTTGAGCCTTTTGTGGCTGGACCCAGTCGAGCTTTATGTCCTACACAGCTGTGGATCCGAGGAGGAGAAACGAGCCGCCAAACGGCTGGAGCCGATCAGGAGAAGGGGGAACTTCATGGTGAGTTTCTAAAAGCACGTGGGGAAGCCACAGGGAAAGAAAGGTGCAAATGAAGTAGTGTTTTCTAAACGCATGTCTTTTCCACCGCAGGCATGTTCTTTGTTGTTCCTGTGTGCTCTGGGGCATTCTGTCCTCGGTGTGCTCCTGTACCGGGCACTGGGCTCCATCGTCTCTGCTGTGTTCAACAGCGGCTTCCTTATCTTCTTCCTAGCTGAGCTGGCTCCTCACATCTTGTGCTCAGGTTACGGCTTCCAGCTGGCGCCTGGTCTGACCTGGCTGGCCCAGGTTTGCATGGTGCTTACCTGCCCCCTGTCTTGCCCTCTGGGCCTGATTCTGGATCTGGGGCTGAGGAGAGACATCAGTACCTGTGGGATAAGGGAGAGGGCCATGGAGATGGTACGGGCAAACGTGAATGATCCTTACAGGTAAATATAGTGGACTTGGGAGAGTATCACAGAGATCTGACATAGAGGTGCGATGAGTATTGACACTTGGTTTAAAAAAAAAACCCTGATCTGTTTGTTTGTTTGTTTGTTTGTTTGTTTGTTTGTTTTTTAAGAAAGAAAAAAACACATGATGCTTCTGAACATACAGAGTAAACAGAACTAGAAAAAAAGATACTATAGGACATAACCAACAAAAAGTGTGTTCTGTCATACTCTACAGTGCATAATTCTTATGGTACATTATGTTAGATTCACTGACATACAGGAACAATTTAGTGTTCCAGACACAGACTCTTTGCTAAGTTTGAGTTTAATATTTGATTAAAATGTCTGACACATTAAGATGCTTTGATTCATGATTAATGCCAGACATCCCAGTTTACTTTAACAGAAGCATTTGGTGTGATTTTGGCCAGTGCTTTCTTGTACTGTTTGCATAACCAATGACTAACAGGAACATCATTCGTAGAAACTTGAAATGTAACTTGAACCCGAAAGACTTGACTTTTAGGAGTTGTCTTTGTTTAGATCTCCAAACACTTGATATTCTAGTTGGATTAGTCCAAAAAAATTTGAGATTATTCTGAGGGTGGACTTCTTTTTAAAGACTTCACAATTGTTATATTCTTCTTAACACTTGCCCATGAAAGACCTGAAACTTGACTCACACGTGATCTGAAAGTCTTGAGAGTATTTTGAAATTTAGATTTGTTTTTTTTTTGTTTTTTTTTAAACAGACTTCACATTTGACCCCATAGTAGCCTTGTAATGATTTGAAACATGACCTGGCCTAACACTGTAAAAATTTGATGCTTGAACCAGATTAAGTCTCAAGACTCAGTTTACCATGTGTGTATTGGTCTAACTGTATTAACACCTTAGACAGATTAAGTATTGAGACTGGACTCAGACTCATTTTCAAAAGATTTAAGACTCGACTTGAACTTGGTTCAATAGACTTTTTAGGACTAATCTGCATTAAATTTGTAGGATTTGAGACCTGACTTGAAGTTGGTTCTTAAAGATTGGCCTAGAAGATTTGATAATTGACTTGATTGTTGACTCAGTTTTCTTCATTATGTTTGTAGTGAGTTTGTAAAGGAGGAGTTCAGTCGTGGGACATTGCGCATTAAGACCGTGGAGGACATCTTGACACCTCTGAAAGACTGCTTCATGCTGCCTAGCTCGGCTGTCCTAGACTTCTCCACTATGTCTGAGATCATGCAGAGTGGTTACACCCGTGTGCCCATTTATGAGGAAGAGAGGTGGGATCAGCAACACAACACTCACTTAATAGCTTAACAAAAACATGGCTTAAAAACTTGACATGGCAGCATTCGCCTCATCTGAACAGAGTATCTGTAGAATTGGCAGCTTTGAATTAGGCTTCTTGGTATAACGTTGAATAAATGTAAATCCTTGGATTCACTCATTTAAAAATGTCTATTCCTTGAAACCACCATGACAAAAAAGACAACAGCACAAGTGTATATTTTCTTATAATCTAGCACATGCAAAATATTCTTAATAATAACCAGAGTATGTGTGTCCAGGCCTTTTATAACTTCAACATTTTTACCAAAGAATGAATATAATGGTAGCCATAAGAGTGCAATGGAAAGGTCTTTGGGAGTTATTCACATATTCATACCAATCATAAGCCTTTGTTTGATTTCCTTCAGGTCTAACATTGTGGAAATCCTTTATGTGAAAGACTTGGCTCTGGTTGATCCAGAAGACTGCACCCCAATGACGACTATCACCAAGTTCTACAATCACCCTCTGCACTTTGTGTTCAATGATACCAAACTAGATGCCATGTTGGAGGAATTCAAAAAAGGTTGGCTGCTGTTTGATTTGTGGGAATGGTTGGAATCATAGAAAATTATAGAGTTGCCATGCTGCAAGCTTTTCACCTTTTTTATTTACATTTATTTTTATTTTGGAGCTTTCATTTTGCTCATATCCTGAATTATTAAAAGTCTCAAGTCTCATGACGCCTGATACATGCTTTGATCAAATCTTTAAAGTATTAGAGAGAGAAACTCGAAACAGTTAGACAGTCCCTTATGAGTTGGCCCCCTTTCAACAACAAGAGACAGAGGCAGAACCAGGCTGACTGCTGTGATCCTGAAGCTAATAAGCCTGGATAGATAAGTATATAATGTCATCCTTTTGAGAAGTGATATAAATAAAGTATATAAATAAAGCCAGAGTAGCCTATATATTTTATATTTTTATTGACCTTTAACAAATGTATACTAAAGTACAATTAATTAGCTGTTGGTAGCTCTTATTGCAAAAGAATATGCTTGTACAGACAATCTTGAGAATAGCAGAGAATGCCAGCTAATCCCACTTCAGATTAGCTGATGATGATGATGATGATGATTCAACTGATTCCGTTTTACACATTTTATTAGTAAATCTCATATAGGGCACTATTTGAGTGGCTTCAGTGTGTCTGTTATGCATCTGTAAACTGCCTTACAACCCATCTCAACCCAAGATCCTGCTTTTTGTACTGTATCTGACTTCATTAATTAAATATTTATCATCATTGACGCCTGCCCTGAACTTTAATTTGATTTTTCTATAGAAGGTAAAGAGGTGCCAGAACTGCTATACTGCCAACTCTAAATTAGTGCAGGCCTGTCCTGACTAATGTAGTCCACACAGAATATCACTGGCATGTTGTGAATTTAATAGATGCTTATTTCTGTGATTTCTAAGAAGTTTGTACTGGAAACGACTTAAACAGTAAGTTTATCACACTGAATCTAAAGAAAATCACTTGTGTGAGTTATGACTTTGTAGCCCTCCTTCCTGTTATGTCTCCTTTATAATTCAGAGTTACTCTTTTTACTCCAAGTACCTTTTTCCTCACTATAATTTGCCATTAACCTTTATCCTTTAATCAGGCAACTCTCACATGGCCATCGTCCAGAAGGTGAACAATGAGGGAGAGGGAGATCCTTTCTATGAGGTGCTGGGTTTGGTCACTTTAGAAGATGTCATAGAGGAGATCATCAAGTCAGAGATCCTGGATGAATCTGATGGCTACTGTGAGTGTCTTTTGGAATATTGGCTTCTTTGCTTCTTTTATTGTTATTTATTGTTATTATTGACTCCCCTTGCAGTAGACAGGAAAGTAAAGCGTCCCCTCACTCCACTGGAGATTCCTCTGGAGCCTCGCAGCACCCATGAGGAGTTTTCTCTTTTCAAGCCTCCTGAAGGAGAACCCAAGATCCGAACTTCACCACAACTCCTGCTAGCCACACACCGCTTCCTGTCCAGAGGTATGTGATTATGTGTGTTTATCTGTAAATCTCTACTGACCGAAGCTAGCACATGAATAAAATAGTCACAGTTTAACACAGCACATGTAATGATTATGCCACGGACCTGGTCAACCAAGCAGTAACTGGTTAAAGGGGAGTTGAGACCAGTCTCTGACTTTGACATTTTCCCTTACAGGAAATGTGTAAATGTATAATGTGTAAAGATGTGTTTGTATTTAAATGTCAGAACAACAAAGTAAAGTTTTAGGTCAAACATCTCAAAGAAAAGGAAAACAGCAACAATAATTTTCTGCACAATGTCTTCAGCATGAATCAACATCAACAACACCAGATTTACTAACAGGGACAAATTCCGCAATTACAAAAATATGCACATGACAGTGAAAGGCTTGCTAATGATATCCTTACTGACTTGGCTACAGCAGTTCATTTTAATAATAACCAGCATTGTACCATAAGGTTGGAGTATGATCTAATAACCAAATGACCACATTGTGTAGGTTGTGTAAAATCTTGTGTTAGGAATTGCTGGAGTCTGTGTGTGGATAAATGTGCGTGATGTCCAGATAAACCGCATAGCGTGAGTGGAGTGTAGGATTCATTTGGATAGGCTGTCCTATTACGAAATATTCCACTGTATAAATCTGAAATATCTTTTTGTCTGTAAAAGGCACAAAGTGTATGTTCTCAACAGCAGGTTTAATGTGTCTTTGTCCAAATTTGTTGACCCAGATTTCGCTTTCTGCAAACTAGTTTCCTTTTTCCAGAGAGTTAACCCTGGATCATTTATCATGCTTATTGACTCAATGAAGCTAATTTGCTTGTTGCCATATTTCTCTCATACTGTACTATGGAGAATAAAATGTAATAGTTTTACATTTGACTGTTTTCTCAATTTTGTAAGACAAAAACCATGGTTCACATTGCCACTTATTCATATTTAAATTTTAAATGGGCCTCTGCTCTTTATTTACCCAAATACTTGTAGGTATCAGTTGATGATGGGGGTTGCCCATTTTTCCCATTTTCCCAAAACATGTTCACCCTTTAAAGGATTTTGCTTCTCAGATTGTATTAACGCAGAGGTTAGGTTACACCATAGTTACACTACACTAGCTTTTTGACATTACAAAAAACAACAACTTTAAGAAGCTTTGGGGCTCCGACTCTATTATTTAGCAATACGTGCAGTATCACAGCTGTCTAGAAAGTGGTGCATAGTCAAGTAATGTCTAACTAATTTTAGAAAGTTTAATGCAGTGACCCCACCAATATACACTGTATTGACAAAAGCATTCACTCGTCTGCCTTCACACCATTATCAACTGTGTGACATCTAGGGCTGCCACAAACGATTATTTTGATAGTCGACTAGTCACCGATTATTTTTGTGATTAGTCGACTAATCAGATCATCATCCATTGGACGTACAGCTTATTGCACCAGCAGCATCTGGTCTTGTATAACTATCATTAGCTTACAGCTTGAAGTGTTTGTGCTAACTAAAAATAAAGACAAGATGGTAGTTTATTAATTTTTAATGAAATTTGCAGATTGTTTCGGTGAAGTTTAATAAACTCCTTGCTTTCTAAAATATAACAGGACACCGGAGTATATTCTCCAGCGTCTCACACTTCTGATAATCAGCTGTATGCTTGACAGTTTTAGCTGTGCAAAAACTATAACTTTAATCTCAGCCAAACCGATTTACTCAGGAACAAATAAAATACTAAAGAAAGCCAAACAATAACATTTTTAAGTTATCTAAGTGACTTATATATATGTTTAACCTGACTAGCAAAAGACGGCGGTGGGTTTGAAAACGATTTGCCGGGAGTCCGGTGTTCTCACGGCTCTAGTTAGCCTTGCCCCCGCCTAGCTAACGAGCTAGTGGGTAACAGACGTCTCCGAAAACGTCGGAGAGCTTTTGAAAATATGTGGTGTCTTGATAAACTGAGCAGATATTTGAGGTTTACACAGCTACATTCTCGCCTGAAAATATGTTAAACGTTTATTTTGTGACCCAGAAAGAATAATAAGAGTAAAGTTAAAACTAACTAGCTGCCGCCATTGTTGACAACTGCGCTGGGCTGCGCTATGAATTCTGGGACACAGCTTCTTCTTCTTCGGGGTTTAACGGCAGCTGGCATCCTTGTACATGCAGTGCTGCCATCTTCTGTTTCAGTCCGTTATTACACTCTTAAATCCTACTACTCATTCCTGCGTCCTTTGTGATCTTACAAAGCTTCAAACGATGCGTCGACTATTAAATTAGTCGTCGACGATTTTAATAGTCGACATAATCGTGACTAGTCGACTAATCGTGGCAGCCCTAGTGACATCCCATTCTAAGCCAGAGGGTTTAAAATGATGTGGGCTCAGCCTTTGCAGCTATAACAGCTTCAAATCCTCAGTCTTCATGGCAGATTCACCAAGGTTTGTAAACATTTTTTTAAGAGGTTTTGATTAATGTTGACATGTTACCATTTGATTTGTCCACTGCACATCTGTGATCCTCAAAAGATCTGGTAATTGTGGCAGCTATTTGAGTATGGCCAACTTATCGTCATGGCACCCGCTGTGCTCTTTTCCTGGTGCAGCCCGTCTGCTTGAAAGTTTGATGTGTTGTGCATTCAGACATGCTCTTCTGCATACCTTTGTTCCAGTGAGTGCTTATTTGAGTTACTGTTGTTTTATTATTAACTTGAGGTAGTCTGACCATTTTGCTCTGTCATCAACATGGTCTTATCACCCAAAATAACGCTTCCATCTGGACATCTCTTGTTTTCGAACAATTCTCTGTGAACCTTAGAGGTGATTGTGAGAGGAAAAACACAGTATAGCTGCAGTTTCTGAAATATCCAGCCCAGCCTATTTGGCACCAACAACTATTCAAAGTCACTTAATTTAGTTTTCTTCTCGATTCGGATGCTCTGTTTTTACTGTACAAGTCATCTTGATCATGTGAACATGCTTAAATGTGTTGAGTTGGTGTAATGTAAAAAGCTGACTAGACATTTGTGTTTAAGTAGCTGAACAGGTGTACCTAATAAAATGTTCAGCCAGTGTACTTAAAGATGCTAGAGGAAACCTTCCAGACTACTTATTTCAGTTATTCAAATAGTGTCAGTTCACAACCAGTCATTTCAAACCACTTTAGATTGTAAGGTCAAGACTACAGTATTATTGAGCAAACACCAACAATCATAGACTATTCCCTGTAAGCGGCTCCTTGAGTTGATGGGAAGGAAGAACTCCCTTTAAACATGAAGCTACGCTGCATATGAGTCATGACTACGTTTAAGTCATAACCCTTCCTCATATTATTATTGCCTTGGTAAGCACAGCAAAAATGATTAGAGTGACCCTAACAACTAATAGTAGATTAATTAGTTCTCACCTTTATCTTTCCTCTGTCTGAAAACAGGCTTGTATATCATGACTCAACTCTGGACCTAAGGTCCAGTATTGATGTCTTTGGCAAAAGCTACTGAAGCATTCAAAGAATTGAGCCTCGACTGGTCACAGCTAGTAACACCACTTTATTGTTGTGTAAAGCACTTTGAGTGCTCAGAGTAGAAAAGCGCTATATAAGAACCAGTCCATTTACAGCCAATATTCAACAAATTTCATTGCGTCCAGTGGTAGAGAAAAGTGTTCAGATCCTATACTTAAGTAAAAGTACAAACACCATACAGAAAAAAGTACTTGGGGTAAAAGCTCTGGGGCCCCTTTAGGTAAGTGTCCACCTGACAGGTCATTTCAAATTATCCATTGACTTTCTATGGGAGGTGCGGTTGCAGTCACTGTAGGTCCCATGATGTGAAAGAATAGAATCTATTGTTAACCCAAAATATGACATGGTTAAAACGATATTTCCATCTATTAATAAACATTACGTGGAAGGCACAAGGAAGAAATCACACACTTCCTCGTAAATGCTGCCTCATCATAGGACCGATTCATAATCAACAACAAATATGACACATTTTGAGTCAGTCCAGTATGACAGAGAGGAGCTGAGGTGGATATGGGTTGCAAAGTTTGCAGATAGCCTGCCTAAAGCTGCAGGATAACTTTAAAGCAATACCTGTCATTAGGTTTACCATCTAAATCCATAGATGGTGAGGCATGACTTTAAAATCAAGTGATTTGTCCTAGCTTGACTTTGTGGCATGCTTGAGCTAATGTACTGCTTGATTTGGTAAAACAGAAAAAACTGTAAACTGCAAAATGGTAAAGGTAGAAGGAAAACGGAAATCGTCAAGTGCCTTAAACTTGTGTAAATGCATTTATTGTCCAGACAATGAGTTCACTTGTCCTATTTGACCTTTGGCCTCTGTAGAAGTGGAACACTTCAGCCCAGCACGTGTATCTGAGAAGGTCCTGTTCCACCTGCTCCGTCACCCCAGTGTCAACCAGGAAGTGCACTTTGACCCTAACAACCGTCTGAGCCCAGCACACTATCTTTACACCCGCAACCACCCAGTGGACTATTTCATCCTTCTGCTGCAGGTATTTGCTCATATACCCACACTTTTAAAAACTTTTAGCAAAACCAAATTTTGTCTGACAGGAACAAATATATGCTTGAACGTTTATACCACAGAAGATTCAACTTCAAAGTTAAACTGGTAGCTTAAGTCAGTCTGTAAAGTGAATTCAAAGAATAGCTTAATATCTTTATTTTTTTGCTTTCTTGCTTGAAGTAGAGAGAAGATTGACACCAGTTTTACACATGTACATCTATTGCCCTGTACTAAATGTGAGGATTCAGTATAACAGTTTAAAACTGGGGAACCAAGAGATCGTTTCCACATTTTACCAAAATACTTCTTATAATATCATGCATATTTTTCTTGTTTCCTTTGGATATAATTATTATTACCTTTTAGAACATTTTAGACCATGTTTGTCATTTATTTATTTATGTGTGTGTGTGTGTGTGTGTGTGTGTGTGTATAGATATATATGTATGTATAGATATATATAGATATAGTCAATCCTTCAAGCTCGGGTCCTCTACCAGAGGCCTGGGAGCTTGAGGGTCCTGTGCAGTATCTTAGCTGTTCCTAGGACTGCGCTCTTCTGGACAGAGATCTCCGCTATTGTTCCCGGGATCTGCTGGAGCCACTCACCTAGCTTGGGAGTCACTGCACCTAGTGCTCCGATTACCACTGGGACCACCATGACCTTCACCCTCCACATGTTCTCGAGCTCTTGAACCGTTCGATACAGTGCTTTCGGTTCGGTACGCATATGTATCGAACAATACAAAATTTTTAATTTATTTTATCAACTTTCCTTCTGACGATGCTGTCTGTGTTGAGCGCTCAGTGGATCTGCGCTCGAAGGTGCAGCCTAGGCGGAGTAGTCGAACGCAGATTCACTGAGTGCAGGGCAAGCTAGCGAGACAGAAGTTAAGCTCTGGTTGCAACATGGCAAATTGAACCTCCCCCACCCTCATTCAGATGTGGCGTTTGGAACTATTTTGGTTTTCATGTGACGTATGACCCTGAAGGTAAGCGCGTCATGGACTAATGTAAAACAGTATGTTGGATGTGCCACGCAATGCTCAATTACATGGGTGGGAACTAGTGTGTTAACGCAGTTAGCTCGTTAATGTGTTGACGCCGTCCAGCCCCACGCATGGGGCGATCAGCGGTAGCTCGTTAACGGAGATTTGCCGTGTTGTGGCGTTAACGTCATTTCAACGAGATTAACGCTGACAGCACTAGTGGGAACACAACGAATATGACTGCACATTTACTCCGACAGCATCCTAGTGCAAAGACAAGTGGAAGTAGACAAAAACAACAAGCACGCATGCTACAAACTTTACCCGAGTCATTTAGACAGCCGTTAGCACATGATTCTCCTTATGGGGACCTGATATGTTTAATATGCTGCTGAGAATATAGCCCAGAAGAAGCATATAGTATAGCTTTTATTTTGGAAAGAGCCATTTCTCTGTAATAAACTCTTTTCCAAAGATGAGTGATTTCTCGATCAGATAGATTTATTATTTTATCCCTTTGTTTCAGCAACATTACATTTAAAAACTGTACTTTTGAGTTAAAATATATATTTATAATTTTAATAAATGACAAATGAAAAAGGCATGAACATTTTTTTTTTGTATCGAAAAAATATCGAACCGTGAATTTTGTGTATTGTTGCACCCCGTGTGTGTGTGTGTGTGTGTGTGTGTGAGAGAGAGAGAATCAATCTCTCGAACCGGCAACCTTCCCAACTCTTGAGCCACGATCACCCCCATATACACACACGCATACGCACACGTGTGTGTGTATATGTGACTATGTATAGTTTCTATTATGTATTACAGGTACAACTTATATTGACTGTGCCAGGCATTGCACTAAAAAAAGTAGGAAGATGGCCGCACACTAGAGGCGCTCCTAAAGCCTGTTGATTAATGTTCTGAACCTGGAAACATACACTCCAGCTGTAGTCATAAATTGGACACCCTTTGTTGACTTTGAAGTTTTTCAAGAATTACCGTCTTTGGAAAATGGCAGGTAATAACAAAGCAAACTTTTTTTTTAAGGGAGCTACCACGAGGAAGAAGCAAGCTAGCATTAGCCTCGCTCCGGAACCGCCCGAAAATACACCTGCATCTGAGGCCGCCTCTCCAGCAGTAGTTGAGGAAGGTATAGGGAGCGAGAGCAAAAAGGATGTTTTTGAGGAAATTAAGAAAATGAACGCTACTCTTCAGGTCGTAGCAAAAGATGTCACCACTATTAAAGAAGCCACTAAAGAACTGAAAGATTCGGTGGAAGATATAAAAGTGAGGTTAGGAGAGGCGGAACAACGTACCTCAGACATGAAAGATGCCAGCGTGCTTACCGAGGCAAAAGTGGACAAAAGTGGAGGACCTTGAAAACCGTAGCAGGAGGAACAATGTACGGATTATTGGACTTAAAGAAGGTGTGGAGACACCCGGGAACGTGGACAAATATGTGACGGAGATTCTGGCCAAAGCACTTAAGCTTTCTGGAAGTGAATTTGAAATTGAACGTGCCCATTGTTCCCCTGTACCAATGCCGGAATCTAACGAGCCTCCCAGGGTGATACATGTCCGCTTTCTACGTTCATCTGCTGGGGAGAAAGTACTACGGGTGGCCAGAGAGAAGCGTGGAGTCGATTGGCAAGGCGCCAAGCTTTCCTTCTTTGAAGATGTTACAAGGGAGCTGGCGGAGAAGAGGAAGGCATTCAACCCGGTCAAGAAGCGTCTCCGAGAGCTACAAGTGAAGCATAGGCTGATGTATCCTGCAACACTCATTTTTACGTGGAACGGACAAAAGAAAGCATTCAAAGACTGAAAGGAGGCCGAGAAATTTCTGCAGGAGTCGACTTAGAGGAGTGCGGGACATGATGTAACAGATCGGAGAAGTGTATGTGAATTTTAAAATAAGGTAACAAATAAAAAAATGGGCACAACGGGGCCGCGGCGGCGGTGCTGCTATCGGACGATTAGCGTGTCTCACGGACCACGGACAGTTTGGTGTCTCAAGCTAAAGTTAGTTAGGCTTGGGTAGGAGGGGAGGGAGGGGGCGCTTAGCAACGTTGTTTTGGTTTGTTTGGGTTTTGTAATATTGAGTGCCTATGCCTATATATTTGTGTTGTGTTGTAAAGCGCACAAGGTGTGCCTTAACCCATTTCTATTAGAAAGCGATGAACAGGTATACTAAAATAATATCGTGGAACATAAACGGATGTGGGGACCCAATTAAGAGGAAGAAGGTTCTAGCATACTTAAAATCTAAAAATACAGATATAGCGTTTATTCAGGAATCCCACATTGCTGGGGAAGAAGAGGCAAAAAAGTTTAAACGAGACTGGGTGGGCTCCGTTTTTCATAGTTCATATTCGAGTAAACGAAATGGTGTTTTGATCCTTATTAATAAAAAATTAAGCTTCGTGTTGCTGAAGAAATATAATGATAAAGAAGGGCGCATTATCTGCTTGGAGGCCTTAATTAATGGGGTTTGAACAGTTTTGTGTAATATTTATGCACCTAATAAAGCAGAGCCAGATTTTTTTTTTTTTTTTTTTTTTTTCACTAAATTAACAAGATAATAGGGGATCATGAGGGGCAGGTAATATTGGCTGGGGATTTCAACCAGGTGATGGATGGGATAATTGATAAGAGCAAACCCAGGGGTACGTCTACACCCAGGGACAGAGAGGCTGTTCATTTACTGACAGAGGATCTTTGCCTAGTGGACATTTGGAGGTTAGTTAATCCCAGTTCAAGGGAATATACATTTTACTCCAATTGTCATAAAACATATTCGAGGATAGATTTCGCCTTAATATCAAAGTCTCTGGTCGATTCAGTCGTCGACTGTGAGATTGGTGCCATTGTCATTAGTGATCATGCCACAGTAGAGTTGCAAATTGATTTAAACACAGATAGAACGAAGAGGGGTCGCTGGAGGCTTAACATGATGTTGTTGCAGAACAAATGTTTTAGTGAGGAGTTAACAAAGGATCTTAAAATTTTCTTCGAAATCAATATGGGTTCCACAGATAAAGTAGCCACAGTTTGGAAGCATCTAAAGCATATATAAGAGGAAAGATAATTGCATACGCAACAAAAGTTAGGAAAAGTGATCTAGAACGGGGAAAAAACCTTAGATAAAGAAATACGAGAATTGTAGAAGGATTTAGCGAGACAATACTCAAATTATAAATACCAGACTATATGTAAATTAAAATACCAGCTGAATGACATTTATAACAAAAAGGCATAATATGCCTTATTTAGGCTTAAAACAAAATTTTATGAAGGTGGCGAAAGGAATGGAAGACTATTGGCAAGGCAACTGAAGCAGCAAGATAATTTAAATAATATATCTATGATTAAGAAAGACGGCCAAGTGGTAACCTCATCGAAAGAAATAAATTCAATTTTCCAATCATTTTATCAAGATTTGTATACGTCTGCTGGTGCACTTAATGAGGGGGAGGTGAAGACATTTTTTTCAGGTCTACAATTACCTACTCTTTCTGGGGAACAGAAAAAAAGACTGGATGAGCCTATAACTGAAGAAGAGGTCAGAGCTGCGATCTCATCAATGAAGAATGGGAAATCGCCAGGCTTGGATGGCTTCCCGATTGAGTATTATAAGAAATATATTGATATTTTAGCTCCAGTCCTACATAAAGTTTACCTTGAGGCATTAGTAATAGGTTCCTTGCCAAGTACGTTTAATGAAGCACTGATCTCCCTTATTCCTAAAAAGGATAGGGATCTATCGGACCCAGCAAATTACCGGCCAGTAAGCCTTTTGGGCGTCGATTGCAAAATTTTGACAAAGGTTTTGGCCTCCCGCCTGGATCAAATATTACCAGATATCATCAATGGTGATCAGGTTGGCTTTATTAAAAATAGGTCCGGGACCCGGCAGGGGTGCTCTTTGTCCCCGCTGCTTTTTACAATATTTCTGGAACCGCTGGCCTTGGCTATTCGAGCTAACAGGGATGTCAGAGGTGTTCATGCAGGGGGTATGGAGCACAAGTTATTTCTATATGCTGATGACATCTTAGCAGTATTAACGGATCCCATGCAGTCTCTACCAGCGCTACTCACATGTGTTGAGTCATTTTCAGGGTTGTCAGGTTATAAGATAAACTGGGACAAATCGGAAGGCATGCCATTATCAGCATCATGTCATTCTAGATGCGTTACTCCATTCAATTCTAAGTACTTACCTTCAGGTATGAAGTATTTAGGAATAGTATTAAAACCCAAACTGGAGGATATTATGCTTTCAAATATGGAACCTCTCCTCCTAAAGATAAAAACAAATCTGGATAAATGGGGTAAATTGAATCTTACACTATGGGGTAAAATTTATGTGATTAAAATGATGGTGGCCCCACAGTTCAATTATGTTTCCATGATGTTACCTGTACGAATTCCTTTACACATATTTAGTCAATTTGAGAAGTTAATTAAAGATTTTTTGTGGAATAACAAGAAGCCGAGAGTGAATATAAAGAAAATGTGGGCCTCTAAAGACATTGGGGGAATGGCCCTCCCAAATGTGAAGTTGTATAATTTAGCTTTTGAAATGTCAAGACTGGCCAAACACTGGACAGGATCGGACTCTGAGCTGAGCTGGATGAAGATCGAACAGGAACTAGTGAGCCCTTTTACACCCTTGGATGTTCTCTCACAGGGCTCGGCAACTAATGGACAAGACTTTCATAATAACCCAGTGCTCGGGTATTCCAAAGCTGTCTGGGTAGAGGTGCACAAGATGTGTGGAGCATCTCATTTAAGACAACCTTATACCTCGCTATGGAACAACACTGCTGTACAGATTGGGCGAAAAACTGTGCTTTGGAAGGAATGGCTTGTCAAAGGCAAACACAGGATAAGTGATCTTTACTCAGGGGGAGTGTTTATGTCATTCGTTGAAATAACCCAAAAATATGGTTTGATAAGAGAAAATAATTTTTGGAAATATTTACAAATAAGGGATTGTATTACCAAAGGGAAATTTACTCAAAGCTCAAATATGGTGGTGGAGTTTTTAGAATTGTCCAGTACGGCACATAGGGCAGCTGTTTTCTACAAACTGTTTAACAATCCAAAAAAAGAGATGTGTGAAAACTTAAGGATTATATGGCAGAGAGATCTGGGTTGTGCAATTTCTAAAGAAGACTGGCGCAGAATTTTGTCATTCTCTGATAAATATATAAGAGAGGTCAGGGGTAAATTTACTCAGTATAAATTAATACACAGATGGTACTTCACTCCGTCCAAACTTTATAGAATGGGAATCAGTCCCAGTAATGTATGCTGGAAATGTAGTTCAGATCCAGGGACCTTTATGCATGCTATTTGGGAATGTGGGAAAGTTTATCCCTTTTGGCAAAAAGTATTGGATAAAATAGGAAGGTGGATTGGTTTGATGATACCCCTGTCACCAAGACTGTGCTTATTAGGGGATCAGTCGGTGTTACCTGGGGTTTCAAAATATGACTTTGTGGTTATAAAGGTGGGGGTGATCGCAGCGGCTCGAGTTATTCTCAGTGTATGGAAGGAACCATCTCCTCCAGAATATAATAGGTGGAAAGAAAATATGCTGAAAATGGTGTCGTATGAAAAATTCTTTGCTAGGATTAATGATAATAGGGAGGGTTTTGACAAATCATGGGGACATGTTTTTGGCTGAGATGGCTGGAATTTATTTGGTCAGGGCAATTATCTTTAGTTAAATTTTATGCTTGCTGCATTGTATGTTTGTGTAGGCACTCAGTAATGGAACGACTTAAGAATTAGATTTTATTGTCCTTTTTTTTTTTTTTTTTACGGGTGTACCGATAGTTAGTAGGTATTGAAAATAGACCCAAAATATAAAGGTGAATTAACCATGGGATTGGAAGCTCTTTTCTTTTCTTTATTGTTTCTTTTCTCTTGTTGTTTCGTTTGTTACTTTGTTTGTTTTCATGTTGTTAAATGTTAAAAACAAATAAAGACTTCAATTACAAAAAAAACCGCACTTATTAGTAAAAGTACAAATTTAAGACTGTAAAATACAGCCTTTTAGCCTGACGTAACCTGAAAATCACTGACAGTGGAAAACATTATCCAGAAATAAGGATATAAGTAACACAAGCAAAGCAGTAGAAGTTGCATGTGTGAATAATTTTTTTTAATACTTTCTCTTTATTGATTTTCATCTTATTTTACATACAGAACTAAAGAGGGCAAGGGAAACCAACACAGTCACATATGTTCGCATATTCCAAAATACACAACGCCTTGTTTTACTTACACATATTACATATTACACAGGTGCATGTCCCATTCAAACAAATTCGCAGCTGTCCCTCTGCATCACAGAGGTATCAGTTTCTAGTCTCTTGACATATAACGATCCCATCGTTCCCAAAGTCTCTCTCCTTTCTCCTTCTGTAGCCGCAGTGAGAGGGTAATCAGTTCCATATGATGAATTGTGTTAATAATGTCTATGACCAGCTTCCGTGTGGGGGGGCTTGTCTGTAACCAACACTTAGTAATTGCCTTTTTGCATGCAACCATAATTATTTTCAGTAAGTATGAGTCTCTGTTATTTATATCCTCAGGGATATTCCCAAGGTACATGGTACTAAAGGAGAAGTCCAGTATTACTTCCAGCACATCCATCACCATTTGTTTAATCTCCTCCCAAAAGGTCTTCAGTTTAGGGCATGACCAGAAGACATGGAAGCAACCTGCAGTGACCTCCCCGCACTCCCTCCAGCATGAAGCGCCTGAACCACTTATTTTGGATTTCTGCTTTGGTGTGATGAAGAATCTAATTAAATTCTTCCATCCAAAATCTCGCCATGTTAAAGAATTTGTGGTAGACAACACATTCTTCCACATCCGCAACCAATCTTCCTCTGAGATAGTTATACCTGCTTCTTTTTCCCATCGATGACTGACATATCTTGTTGAGGTCTTTTTCATGGCTGTAAAACTTCTGTATATTTTGCCTATAGTACCTCTTATAATGTTCTCACCATAAGCATCCATAAATATTTGGATCACCCCACTAGCATCTGCGTCAAGCATTCTAATTTCCTTCCGGAAGAAGCTCCGAACCTGCAGGTAACGATAAAAATCTTCCCTGCCGATCTCGTAAATCTGACACGTCCTCAAATTTGATCAGCTCCCCATGCTTAACTATCTTACAGATCGCAGTGATTCCATGCCTGGACCACTCCCTGAATTTATGGTCTAACAATGCTGGAAGAAAGCGTGGGAGATGCGCTGGCCATCCCAGCAACCCTATTTCCCTATTAAGACCAAAAATTTTAATCACATCTGCCCATTTTTTCAGGGAAAAACTTACACATAAATTTTGCATCTGATATGCCTGTGGCAAACTCTCAAGAGACCCCAGAACAGACTGTATTGGGAAATCCATCAAAGAAAGCTCAATGTCCTTCCATTTTGCCTCAAACTTAGAGTTACACCAGCACACTAGAGGTCTGATCTGGGCTGCCAGATAGTAATCCTCAAAGCACGGTAGAGCCATGCCCCCCCACTCACCAGGCAGCTGCATTGTTGCATATTTCACTCTCGGCCTTTTATTTCCCCATATGAATCTTGAGCAATGCATATCCCACTCCCTAAATTGTTTTGCTGGGACCTCAACTGGAAGTGCTGCAAACAAATATAGCAGCTTTGGGAGGATATTTATCTTTATCGCTCTAACTCTGCTGCCCAGATCGAGGGGGAGCAGACTCCACCTCTCCAGATCTTCATATATCTTCTTGTTCACCCGATTATAATTAACTTCATATAACAATGCAGGGTCTTTTGTCAGCAGGATCCCCAAATACTCCATTTGAGATTGATGCCATCCGAATCTATATCTTGCTACCAATTGTCTTGAGGGGTTAAAGAAGAATGTCAAGATTTGAGTTTTTTGAATGTTCAGTCTATAACCAGACAGTCTGCCATATTCTTCCAGTATTTCCATAAGCAGAGGAATTCCCTCTTCCGGGTTTCCTAGCGCTACCAGCACATCGTCTGCATACAAGCAAATTTTATTTTCCACATTCCCCGTTGTAACCCCCTCCAATCGAGTATCTTCCCTGATACATTGAGCCAATGGCTCAATGAAAAGGTTGAAGAGCAGTGGGCTCAACGGGCAGCCCTGCCTGCAGCCACGTTGTAGCGTTATCCGATTTGAGAGGCTTCCATTAACTTTGATCCTCGCTGTTGGAGACATATAAATCATTCTTATACACTGAATAAACCTGTCACATAGCCCAAATCTCTTCAACACATGAAACAGAAATTCCCACCCGACTGTATCGTATGCCTTTTCCGCATCAAGCCCAATGAGAACTGTTCCAGTTTTCCCTTTAAGTATCCGGTCAATAGTATGAATGGCCCTTCTGATATTATCGTGTGTTTGTCTGTTACCAATGAAGCCTGTTTGATCCTCCTCTATCAGCGTGGGCATCAATGTACTCAACCTCCTAGCCAAAATCGCGGCAAATAGTTTATAGTCTATATTTAACACGCTAATAGGTCTATAACCTCTGGGGTCAGTTTTATCCTTCCCTGCTTTTGGTATGACAGAGATATACGCCTCCTGCCACGATGGTGGGAGCGCCCCCCCACTCAGAGAGTAATTAAAAGAGGCCTTTAGTAGCGGGATTAAGGGTTCCCTCATCTGCCTATACCTCTCTGGTGGAAATCCATCACATCCTGGGGCTTTAAAAGTCTTGAGTTTTGAGATCCCAATGTTAATCTCTTCTGCTGATATTTCTCTGACGAGTTTTTCATTCTGCTGCTTACCTATAAATGGTAGATCTAGGCTGGATAAGAAATTCTGAATCTTATGCTCATCTGCTTTGTCCGGTTGTGTGTATAGCTCAGTGTAATATTCTTCAAATGCTCTCTGAATTTCTTCAAGTTTATTAGTTATCTTATTTGTTTTTAAATTTCGAACTTTATGAATAGTGTTCTCCTGTTGTTGCCTCCTGAGTCTCCATGATAATAGCCTAGCAGCTTTGGGTCCTGCCTCAGACCACCGTTGTCTATTATATTTTAATTTTTTTTTCAATTTCCTCACTTAAAATTTTGTGGATCTCCTGTTTAACCAGCCTCATCTGCTCCAATACCTGGGGGCACCTTGTAACGGTGTGCAATTGTTCCAATTTTCCCAAATTTTCCTGCAAATCTGACAGCTTTTTTGCTCTGACCTTCTTTAGGACTGCACATTTTGCAATAATTTTACCCCTAAGGTATGCCTTAGCCGCATCCCATAAAATCGTAGGATTAACTGTTCCATTGTCATTGAGTTCTAAATATGTTTTTAACTCCTGTCCCATTTCTCTTTTAAACAAGTCATTATTTAACAGACCTGTGTTAAGCCTCCATAAGGTGTTTTTGGGGCTAGCTTTAAACCCAATCTTCATAGTTAGTCCCGAATGATCAGATAAATCTCTTTGTCCTATTATACAATCCTTCACTCTGTGGAGATCTTTACTAAAAGTAAAGAAATAATCAATCCTCGAGTACATATCATGTCTCGCTGAATAAAATGTAAATTTGCGTTCATGTTTGTGTAAATATCTCCATATATCTATAAGCCCCAACTCAGACAACATTGTTTTTACTTGTTTCTCTAATTTAGTTCCCCTCCGGTCTCGGCTAGTTGTATCCCATTTTGGATGGAGAAGTAAATTAAAATCTCCTGCACATATACATGTACCAACACTTTCTGCGGCAATAAGACTGAATATCTCCTTAAAGAACCCTGTACTACTACCAGGGGGTGCATATATATTACACAGCGTGACGTCTTCCTGTTCCATTTTCCCTTTCACCAACACAAATCTTCCCTCTTTATCTTTATGTTCTCCAGTAAACTCAAAACCAACCTTGTTCGGTATCAGAATGGCCACTCCTCTTTTTTTGCCAGATCTATGTGAGGCATAATAGATATTTTTGAATCCCATTCTCTTCCACTTCTCATGTTCTTCCTTTGAGAGATGCGTTTCTTGTAGAAATGCAATATCAATTTTTTCCCTTTTTAGCTTTGAAACTATCTTACTCCTCTTAATGGGATTCTTTATACCATTTACATTCAAAGACAATACCTTATAATACCGCATATGTTCTATATATTTCCAACTTATTTTCCTGCACCAACATAACAATACTCCCAGCCCTCAGAACACATAATAAACACACATGAACAAAGACAGAACTTGTCTTAACCAAATAAACCAGGTCTTCCATAAGAGAGGTTTTTTCTCTCCTCTCAGTCTGGGGGAAATGCCACAGTGTGGGGCCCCTCTCGTTTCCTATTTTAAAAGAAAAAGGGAAACTAAAAAACAAAAACAAAAAAAACATGTGAGTCACCTGCATCGGACCCTCACCACTCTATGATCAAAGGGGTATCGACGTGCCATATTCCATCACGGCCAGGGGAGGAGGCCATCCAACCATATATCCCCCTGTATTGATCAGCAGCCCGGCGCACCTGTTTTTCCGTTGGTCTTATGTTCATCTTAACAGCGAAACGGGGCGGGCGGGGCGCAGGTGTTACTCCTCCGTACCTTCAGCTTTTCCCGTGCGCTCCCGCGTAGATCAGCTGTATTCCCGGTGCGTCGCGGCCCAACCACGCTCGTCGGTAGGATACTGCTGATCATCTCCGCCGTAATGCCTTTGGGCTTTCTTGTGGCCACCGGTCCCACCGTGTATCCGCGTCTTCTTAGATCCGCCGCAGCTTCCTCCGCGTTATTGTATAGGACCATTCCCGAGTCAAAATGAACCCGCATTTTAGCAAGCGGGGTCTGGAACCGGATGGCGTTTTCTTTAAGTACTTTTTTAACCGGGCCATACTCTTTTCTCTTCATTTGTATGTTTTCGGCATAGTCGTGATCAAAGAAAATCCGTTTCTCCTTTATATATACAGGCTTCTTCCATGCAGCGCGTAGGATTTGTTCTTTAATATTGAACTTTAAGAAGCGCACCACCGTTGATCGAGGGGGCGCCCCCGGCGGCGGCCGCACTCCCAGCGCCCGGTGAGCTCTCTCTATCCCTAGGTTCTTCTCGCTGCCCAAGTCCACACCGTCCCCCAACTCCGATATCATCATGCTTTCCACATACCTTAGCATGGAGGTGCCTTCTATGTTCTCAGGGATGCCATATATCCGTATGTTATTACGGCGTGAGCGCCCCTCCAAATCCGTAACCTTCTCTTGGAGCTGCCTCTGGCAGCAGCTGAACAATGGCATCCCTCACTCCAATGTCCCATTTCTCCTTCCCTACCATGTTTCTTTCCATTTCTTCCAGATGTTTCCCCACCTCCTCGATCCTGCTTGTGGCGGCGGTAACCTGTTGATTTATCTCGTGTGTTAACTCGCTCATTTTCAAAGTCAAAGTCAAAGTCAACTTTATTTGTCGATTCTGCCACATGTACAGGACATACGGAGAATAGAAATTGCGTTACTCTCAATCCCTAGATAAATAGCAAATGAACATTTAAATATATTTAAATATAAAAGTGATTAAAAATGCAAGTAAAATAATTAAAAAGTAAAAATTTAAATAAATACAATTTTACATATAACAAGAAAGCTATATAATATACAATATAATGGGTAAGTGACATTGAGTGTAAACCAGGCAGAGTAGTGCAAATAGGCAAATAGTGCAAATGGAGATTTAGTAGTGTACGGTAAGAGAAAGTGTAACAACAAAGTCTTATGAGGTAATGGCAGTCCAATGCTCCACAAAGTGACTGGTAACTGGTGCAGGCCAGTGAGTGAGTCAGAGAGTGTGTGTGTTTGTGTGTGTGTGACAGAGTTCAGTGAGACCGTGGAGGAGAGAGGGGAGAGGGGGCAGAATCGGGAGGGAGTTAAGCTTCCTGACAGCCTGATGGATGAAGCTGTCCTTCAGCCTGCTGGTCCTGGCCTGGAGACTCCGCAGTCTCCTCCCCGACGGCAGCAGCTTGAAGAAGCTTTGCATTGGGTGTGTGGGATCAGCCGCTATGCAAAGGGCTTTTTTAGTGAGACGGGTGCTGTAAATGTCCTGGAGGGAGGGGAGAGAGACACCAATGATCCTCTCTGCAGCTCTCACTATGCGTTGGAGGGTTCTATGACAGGACGCATTGCAGGCTCCAAACCACACAGTGATGCAGCTCGACAGGATGCTCTCGATGGTGCCTCTGTAGAAAGTGTACATGATGGGGGCTGGTGCTCCTGCTCTTCTTAGTTTGCGGAGAAAGAAGAGACGCTGCTGTGATTTCTTGGCCAGTGCTGTGGTGTTGTACGTCCAGGAGAGATCCTCTGTGATGTGCACACCCAAGAACTTGGTGCTGCTCACTCTCTCCACAGACGCTCCGTCAATGGTCAGAGGAGCATGTTGGGTGTGCATTCTCCTGAAGTCCACAACAATCTCCTTCGTCTTCTCCACATTCAGAGAGAGATTGTTGTCAGCACACCACGTGGCCAGGCGTCTCACCTCACTTCTGTAGTCGGTCTCATCCCTGTTGCTAATGAGACCCACCACCGTTGTGTCATCCGCAAACTTGATGAAGAGGTTGGAGCTATATGATGGAGTGCAGTCATGGGTCAGCAGAGTGAAGAGGAGGGGGCTCAGCACACATCCCTGCGGGGCCCCCGTGTTTAAAATGATGGTGCTGGATGTATTTGGGCTTTCATGTCCTCTTTCAAACTTGTTCTCACGAGCGATAGCTCCTTCTTCATCTCTGCCTTAAGGTCTTGCATGCCCTCCGCCACTACTTCACCCACCACTTGTCTGAGAGGGCCTAGCGCTGATGTTGCGGCCTCCGCCACCATCTTCTCGCCCTCTTGCTCGGAGCGTGTTTCATATGTCTTACTCTCAAGTCGCGTTTCTAAGCTTCGGCCTGGGGCTCGTCCCTTCTTATTTTTATTTCCGCTCATTATTCTTAAAGGGAAAATCGCTTTTAATGAATTATATTCTTGAATTGCGGATTATTTTAGCTATCGATGCAGGAGCTCCTGTTTATGCTGCTACTCTCGCCACCATGACACCGGAAGTCCATGTGTGAATAATTTTAAGGACATTCTTGTGAGTTTATTGTATATGTTTTCTCTTGTTTCCAAAAACAATGGTAAATGGTAAATGGCCTGCATTTGTATAGCGCTTTTCTAGTCCCTAAGGACCCCAAAGCGCTTCACACTACATTCAGTCATTCACCCATTCACACACACATTCATTGTGTGCATGTTTCTTGTTTGCTCCTTGTCAGGGCCGCGTTGAAGTGGAGATTGGCAAAGAGGGGCTGAAATTTGAAAATGGAGCATTTACATACTATGGCGTGTCTGCTTTGACGCTGCCATCTTCAGGTGAGTTTACAAAACACAGAATTGCTTCACAATGCAGGGACAATTCACCCGAAGACTGATCATACAGATTTCTGGGCATTTAAATGCATCATCATGTTTGTTAAGATTGTGTATACTTCATGAATTAAAATTAAAAGCCATATTTAAAAAGTTAAGATTACAGTGTAGTTTTAACACTCAAAAATAAAACTATTTACAAATTTTATTAAATTGTTTTAAGTAAGATAAACAGGGCAATTTCACAGCATTCCTGTAGAATACTAAAACTATTACATATACAGTAATGTACTTTACATTATATTAATGCATTTCAAAGCGCGCGTGTCACTCCGAATGGCCTGGAAAATTGTGTATTAAGCACTGAGAATCCTGATAATTATTTAGAGATATTGTATTCAAGAGTTTCATTTCACCACTAGACTTCCAGCTGTAAGTAAGAATATGTCTTATTATTTTCATTATTTTTCTTGGTAAATAAAATCCACAAATCATCTCCACAATTTTAAAAGCCTGAAGTGACATCTTTCATGTCACATTTTTGTCTGACCCCTAAAACATTTTACAACCTACAGAAAATACTGCAAATAAAATCACACTGAGCTGCTGGAGCAGTTAAATGTTGTTTTTGCATACATAGTAGACAACAGATATTAATAAATCACGTTAGGGCTAGGTTTATATGCTAAGTCATAAAAAATAAGAAAACAAATTGAGCAGGATAAATTAAAATCAGCCAACATGTCCTGTTTTACATGCATGGAAGTTTTAAAGAAGTTCTTGGAGTTTATATTTATGCCTGGAATTTAACCCCATAGCATTCATTTTCATATCAGCTAGGTTATAAAAGACTTCATGCATATAATGGTCATTTTAGGTATTCCCTTTAGGTTTGACCACATAGTATTATAATTATAACAATGTTTCTGTTTTAATCTAGTAAATGACCTTATTGCTCATTTTAAATGATTTATATTTTTGTTTGATAAATGAATAAAATAATTGCCTAATTTTAAATAAAGGCTGATAAATTCTTAGTCCTTGACTAAGCCATAGACTTGTATGCTCAGTGACATTGTTCTTTCAGTTGAATCAGGACCTTCCAAATATGGGAAGAGATTTTGAGCAGGAGTGACTCAAAACATTAATGGAGCCAATATGTAACATTTACAGTATCTGTAGCATGTTAGTTAAATCCTAGTTGTAGACATTAGAAATAGCAATTTAAAGGCACCTAACAAAAATTATGTGAATTACAGTTTAAAGCTAAACTAGTTGGCTGTAAGTGGGACCAAATTTTGTTACCTTTTTATTATTTACCTCTCATTTTATTTATACCAAGATTAAAACCTTAACTGTGATTTAAGTACATTAAAATTACATTATTTAATGGTCACTAAACCACGTAAATTTCCAATCATAAGCTACTGTTTCAAGTTAGCAGTTTTCTCTTAATAATTCTCTCCATAGCAAGGTTTGAAGAAATTAGATTTAAACTTTATCATATAAACTTACATATTAGTTAATTGATTTTTTACACATTCTTCATAATAATTATAATACTTGTTCCAAGGGTTTGTCAGTCGCTTCAGTCACACCTCAAAATTTTATCTTCAAACCAGTTAAGCATACAATAAGCTAAAAGTAATGATTTCTACTAAATCATAATGCTGTGTTTCAGTGTGTTTTCATAACAATGAGTTGGTGACAATAAGAAGACAAAAGAGCTCAAATTTGCAATGCTCCAGATAATGTGCAGGCTGTATGTATGATTGTGCAATTTCAGTGCACCAGTCTCCGGTGTCAACTCAGCGTCACTCTCCCAGGGATCCTTTTGAGTCAGCAGAAGCCACAAGCCCGTCCAGCTATTGCCCCGACTACACCGTCCGAGCTCTCACGGACCTCCAGCTCATACGAGTTTGTATATGTGTCTTTTCTCTTGGAAAGTATTCATCCATAACAAAGACTATTCGTAAGCATTAAAAAGTTTTAATTTAATCTGTATTGGTTAGTAAAGCGTATCATAGACAACAAACTGATAATACAGTTACAGAAATATAAAGAATATAACAGTTTGACAGAGCCTACAATAATACAGAGAAAACCCCAACAATCAGATAATCCCGATGAGCAAGCTTTTGGTGACAGTGGGAATCCAGCCCTAACTAAATCATGCATTCATTACTTCTATGCTCGACAGCGTTGGGCAAGTTACTTTGAAAAAGTAATTAATTATAGTTACTAGTTACTACTTCAAAAAAGTAACCGAGTTAGTAATTGAGTTACAAGATTATAAAAGTAATTAATTACTTGCAAAGTAACTATTGCGTTACTTTAAAAAAAAAAGTTTAACCCACTGGGGTCCAGGGTATAATTGGCCATTTTTAACTACTTTTGATTTCCCCTCTACAGTTCACCTAAAAACTATTTACTTGCCTTGTTTAGTATCATCCTTTTTAGCACAACCTCACATGTCTGAATTTACAGTTATGTTTTTATTTTGATATACTGTATTAACACAATTGATCTAAAATCAGACAAAACATAAAATCCGAGTAGAAAAAGTTATGTTTTACTGTAACAACCACAAACATGTTTATTGAATCATATTTCATAACTTTAAATGCAATTATAAATTGTCAATTTTAAAATCATATGCAAAAGTTTTGCAAACAACAAAGTTATTTGCAGCCGTTTACCTTTTACCCCCTTTTTTTAAATAACCATTTCAAACTATTTACAGAACAATCAGCTGTTCTGCATTCAATAAGATGCCACACAAATTATTTGTGCCACTCCAAAAAAATTATTTCTAAGGTGACTACTGTCTCCAGGTAGAACCTGGAGACAGCAGTCACCTCATTGTTCTGACACACAACACAATACTATCCACAACACCTAACTACACAAGACAACACATTAACTACAGACTCCAAATATGCTGAACGTCACAAATCTCTCACATCTCAAAACTCGCTCTCTCTCTCTTTTTCTGAGAGTGCTTGCTAGCGCTGTCCTTAGACATTAAACGTGACAAAACTATTGAGGAAAAAACGCCACGAATTTATTGTTTATCATGACTCTGGTTTTACGTGGTCTATCAACACAATTTAAAAACTGGTATATATCACCTTGTTGGTTTGTCATCTTGAAGTGGTCATGTGATTGGCTTACCACGACTACTTTATTCTTCCTCAGTCAAACAGCAGCACTCAAGCGATTGTTTTGCCCCCTTAGCTACAGGTGTTGTGCCAAAAAGTGATCGTTGGGCAGAAAGTGATTGCCGTCCGCGCAGCTGCTAAAAGCTGTAGCGCCCAGATTACTTACAGTTACTTCCGTGCAACTGATAAAAGATGTGGTAAGCTGAAGACAGCATCTGTTTGTTGAAAAATAGTAAGGCGACCGCACCGCATTTTCTTGTTAGTAACGGTAACCGCGTTGTAACGATAGAAATGGTAATTAGTTAGATTACTCGCTACTGGAAAAAAGTAACGCCGTTAGTAACTCGGTTACTATTATCCCATTATCGGTTACTTGTAATGCCGTTATTCCCATCACTGATGCTTGACTACTGTAATTCATGATTATGAGGTTGTCCTAAAAACTCCCTAAAAACCTTTCATTTTATCCAAAACCCTGCAGCGACATTACTAACTTGTGTGTACGTGTGTTTTGCAGGTGACACGTCTACAGTATCTCAACGCTCTCATGGCGTCACGCGCTGGCCAGAGTCCAGATCCACCTGAGATCAAGATTTTGCCGAACAGTCAGACCAAGCTGCTCAATGACAGAAACACCACGCAAGGTAGCTTTGTTCAAAATGATGTCTGACTTGCCGGGTGTGCTGCCCCATCGACTACAAAGCTTTGTTTTCCAGACGCCTTTTGTAAACGTTTATAGGAATGTGCATTCCTTTTTGCCTTCAGCTGAACTAAATTAATTTTTTCTCTTTCTCTTTCTTTTCCCTCCTTGCGCGCCTCCATGTGTCCTCTCTGCTCTGGCCTGTCCAGAGTTCCCTGTAAACTTTTCATTCTTTGATACCATTGAGAACTACTGTTAACACTTTTGTTTTGTTGCATGAGGTAAATGAAATGCAGCCTGTCACTGACTGTGTCCATTTCTGGTTTCTGGAACCATCTCACTTCTCCCAGTTTTACTGTAGTTAGCTGAGTCTCTTTGAATCTGCATGGCTGTTCTACTGAATTGATGCCCTTCACAAAGCTAATGACAGGAATCTGGGTGTATATAAAAACATAGGCGACAAATGGTGATGAATTGTGTCCTCTGGCATCCAAAATGTAGGTCTACACTTTACAATAGAGAACTTAGGTGAAAACTGTTTGTTTTAACCTGATATATTTCCCAATAATGTGCCTTTATGGATAATGCCCACTGTGTCCTCTCAGTTCAATTAACTTCAATTCAATTTTATTTTATACTTTCAGTTCACAACGTCTGATGTACGTGAGTACTGTCAGGTAATGACTGTGATGTTAGAGAGCTTCAGTAATTCAGCAGTCCACTATAAGCAAAGCACTCAGTCATGGTGGGGAGGAACAGTATCCTTTTTAATAGGAAAAGACATGTGAGAACCAGGTTCTCCAGGTCAGTTAGGTTCTATGTAAGCGATTTCTTGATTCAACTGCTCAGTTAGCAATCCTGCCTAGGTGTTAAAGTGGAGCTTTCTAATTTGGCTAAACATGAAAGGCATGAGTTCTAGCACAGTACCATGTGGAACTCCACGACTGGTTAATGTGTGGAAGGAACACACCTTGTTTACATGAACAAATTGGATGAGATAAATATAACTCAGACTGCCACAGTGAACCATCTTCATTGTACAGATTCCAGAAAAAGAAGAATCGCTCAGAACGGATTATACTGACATCAAAAGCACCCTGCAGCTGCAGATTGCTGTTTCAAATCACAGCTCTAGAAATGGGGAATATATCAGAGTTAAATAAAGCAAAATTATTCTTTGAGAATAATATTAAACCCCTCCCCCCAAAAAGGCTTATATTTTCAAAAAAAAGGTTAAAAGGTACAATATATGTTAGACTGTAAATTTGAAACTGCATAAAATAAAATAAAAAGAAAAGAACTAAAAAGATCAATATTATGTGATAAATTAACAGCTCTAACCTCATGTCAATCCCATATTGTGTTTCAGAGATATCTCTCCTAATTGAGCATGTTAGCCAGCTAGCATTTGGATGTTTCCTTTGTGTCTTGGTGTGGAATAAAAACTCTGTGGAGCCTCCAATATGATCTCTGTCCAACATGAGAGGAACTTGTAGATCTGTCCAGAAACAGTACTGTGCAAATATTTCAGGCAGGTGTGAAAAAATGCTGTAAACAGAGAATTTAGAAAATTCTACACAAATAGGGATGCAGCTGCTTCAGGATAGCAATTCAATGCACCTTCAAAACAGCAGGTACACTAGGTACACTTGCACACAGTTTTTGAAGGAACTCTGCTAGTAGGTTGTTCCAAACATCTTGGAGAACTAACCACATATCTTCTCTGGATGTCTGTTTCCTCAGATCCTTCTGTCTCTTCATGTAATCCTAACACGCTTGATGATGTTGAGATGCTGAAGATGGTTCTTAATGACTTTGTCTGTATGTTTGGGGTCGTTGTCCTGCTGCAGAATAAATTTGGGGCCAATTATATGCCTACCTGATGGTATTGCATGATGGATAAGTATCTGACTGTGTTTTTCAGCACTAAGAACACCATTAATCCTTACCAAATCTCTAACTCCATTTGCAGAAATGCAGCCCTAAACCTTCAACCAACATCCATTATGCTTCACTGTTGCGTGCAGACAATAATTATTGTACCACTCTCCAGCCCTTTGACGAACAAGCTGCCTTCTGCTACAGCCAAATATTTAAAATTTTGACTCATAGGTCAAAAGTCTAGAGCATGTGCTGCCATTTTTCTGCACCCCATTTCCTATGTTTCCGTGCATAATTGAGTCGCTTGGCCTTGCAGCCAAAAAGCCATACCTCCAACTTGGAAACAACTCTTCCATGAAGACCACTTCTGGCCGGACCTGGGTGGGTGTACCTGGGTCCCACTGGTTTATGTCAGTTCTGAGCTGAAGGCACTGCTGAACATCTTCCAATTTCGAAGAGTAATAAGCTTGATGTGTCTTTTATCTGCTGCACTGTTTCCTTGGCCAACTACTGAGTCTACAATCCTCAACGTTGCCCGTTTCTTTGTGCTTCTTCAAAAGAGCTTGAACAGCACATCTTGAAACCCCAGTTTGCTTTGAAATCTTTGTCTGGGAGAAACCTTGCTGGTGCAAGGTCTTGTGGTTCTGCTCAATATTGCCATGACATGAAACGGTCTTTCACAACCTCACCTTGGTAGCAGAGATTGGCTGTTCCATATAATAATTGCTGATGGTTTGAAGGCAAAAGGTGGTAATACCAAATATTGATTTGATTTAGATTTTTATTTTGTTCTCTCACTTTGTTTATTTTTATCAATTTACAAAATACAATCATTATTCATATTTCTGAAAGCATTCTTTACAGCATTTTTTTTCACACCTGGCTAAAACTTTTGCAGAGTACTGTGTTTTTCTTTTAAACAGTCATGGTTCTGACTTCTCTGTGAGCCAGCCATGTAAAAACAAAACACATGGGCAGTAAATGAAACTGAGGTGACATGCCCACGTTGATTGGCATTACTGATGTCGTTGGCTGATATATTTAATGTATTATCACATCAGTTTTGTGATGGCTTAAGAAGTCTGTGTACCCCTGGCACAAGGATGGAAAAATAATCACCTGGGGAAAAAAACCCAAATATCATTAGCAGCTATTGATCATTGGTATTGCTATTGTAAAATTGGTATCTAACGCACAGTCGCTGGAGACTACAGCATGACCAAAATTATTTTTGCAGCCTTGTGTAATTAACTAGAAATTTCATTGCTTTTGAAATGGTTGCTTTAACAATGGGGACCAGGTGTGTAGCCACTCGCAGTCAGTTACCATCTTCAGAGCGACTTTGGTGCCCCAAAATGGTGATAAAGCAACAACAGAGACTCGACAACTCGACCTTGTAAACTTGATAACAGATTGTTGGACAACAATTTCAAATCTTTTACCATCATACATACACAGAATTAACTCATTACATTTATAGACTGGTCACAATCTCATAGATCTTAAACTGAAGTTCAAAAACTTCTGCACAAATAGGGATGCAGCTGCTGCAGGACAGCCATTTAATGCAGTTACCTGGTAACCACTGATTTGCTTATTGCTTCATTTGTTTTTGGTTTCCATCCTGTTTTTGCTCCAGTGTGACTGAGTCATCCGTGAAACCGTGACCACAGTCATTTAAAGTTTTTATTAGAAAGGAGGCAAAACATAACAACGGGAGAAAATGTGTTAGTCTATTATTAGCAAAAATTAATTTCAAACTTAACGGAGACCCGTCATATGCCTATTGGAGGACTTGTTACATCACCATAAGTGTACTAAAAAAGACAAAAGATGGCACTAAAGTGATGACAAAGTCTGTGCTCCTGAGAAAAGCTGTACTTGAAAATATTTTTGAGTTGAATGTCATCATTTTGGCCCATGATATATCTCCAAAATGAATACAGCATACAAACTATTGTTAGTTATTTTATGTAAAATATAATACAGAGGGAAAGCGTGAGTGTATTTATAGACAAAGAACAACTCTTTCCTAATCACTGGCTTTTCTTCATCAATCGTGCTATCTTTCATGTCTTGAGGCAGACTATTGTTTCCTATTTTTATTCCCCTGCCATCATCTTTTAATCCCCTCTTCATATTACTGTAACACCCCACCCACCCCCACCTTAAACCCCCTGAGTGGGTTTACATAAGTGTGATGATGTGACCCCTTACTCATCCTAGCTCTCCTGTCATTGGTCAGATTCCACAGGTGGCACCAGAGCCCAGAAGAGCTCCCCAGAAGATGAGGCTCACGGGTAGTGCAGTTTCTGTCAGCCTGTTGTTTGGGGGGGAAGCCCTCCTCCAACCAAGTAGAGATTGGTTTTGTTTTTTTATATCATTGTTTGTAATTATTGATAAATCATCTATGGCTGGAACCTAGTTATTGGACAAGACTGGAGTGGAAGTGCTTTTTGTCTTTTATGTACATCTACTGTTCACACTGTTCATTTCCACCCACATTCCTTTATGTGCTTACTATTGGAATTATTATTTTATGCAATTTTTAATAACTTTGGACTATGTGTGTGCATGTTTATGTATATACAAATAAAAATGTGGTATAGCAGGAAAAAGTATATGGATCCTTTGGAATGACCTTGTTTCTATTGGGATTCATTATAAAGTGTCATCTGATCATCTTCTTTGCCAGAAGCGCAATGTGCTTCAATCAGCAATACAAAACTGTGTGTCTGAAAGAAGAGCTTCCTGTAGCTGCAGGTCAAACTTGCACTGAATTATGGAAAACTCTTTCCCTGCATTTTTTTTGTTGTTGTTATTTTAAAAACTGGGCTGATACAAAATGCAAATATCTCCAAAGGGTTCCATTGCTGTTTCTTGCCCTTGAGTATACATTTTAATCTGGTGGTGCCTTACTTCCAGATTGAGCCTTCTGTACTAAACTTGTTTTGCCATTCCTTACTTGTGTGTGTGCGTGCGTGCGTGCGTGCGTCCCTTTGAGACATTAAAAACACTCGATAGTGGGTTCTAAGCAGATTTGCACCTTACATTTGTGCACTGTGGAAGATGTTAAACTATTTGGTGAGATGCGAGGTACGTCCGAATTTTTTCAATTCATTTAACATTGATGCCATACTGTGTGTGTGTGTGTGTGTGTGTGTGTGTGTGTGTGTGCGCGTACGTGCGTGCGTCTTTGATCTTTCAGTCGCTCATGGATGGTTTTCTAGGGTCTGGTTCTACTACCATAGACCTTGGATCTGTAGCAAAGATTTCTTGAAGCTTGACTGATTTTTCACAAATTCTGGATATAATGTTTTGTCAGGGTAGAAAACATGGCTAAAACAGCACCGGCCTTTTGAAAGAATTCTAGAAACATTTTGTTCAGTATAGGGGTTAACAGTGTAGACCTGTAGAGCTCAGGTGCTGTTGATTGTTACTATATACATAGAAGTGACTGACCTTTCTGCTAGTTTATCCCGTTGTTCTCTTTTTTTCCCCCCCAAACTGGCAAGTCAAATTGAAACATGCCTTACTGTGAGACAAAATACAGTGTGGTTTCTCCAAAAAAAAAAAAAGAATATAAGGACAGAACTATAATTCAATATGAAACTGAGGATGAAAAGATGCAAAAGGATTTCCAAATTGACGTCACAAGCTGATAAACTGTTATTTGACATATCTTTTATTACTTCACATCACACATTCACCATAAAGACTCTGACATGATGGAATGGAGATTTGATAGTCTAAGAGAGGGAATTTTATTTGGCACCCCACAGTTAGACATCTCACAGTGTTACTGTTTAAAGGGACCTTAACACAAGACTAAACACCTGTTAGTGTTAATAATGTTTGAGACCTTTGTCGACATCAAGATTAGAGTGCACTGATTTCTATAGCCTTTCTGCTGTGATTGGTTATTATGCCTTCAGGCATGTGTGATTGAGTATGTGTGATAAATTCAGAGAAAAGGACTATAGAAATTCAACCAATATAGAGGTCCTTGCATGACGTCTAGCAAAAGGCCAACAGCACACCTAACAGGGGTTCTTTTTTCCCGACAAATTCTGATTGGTCGAAGAATTGGCTTTTACAGAAAGACTGCCACTACAGACTTTACCATAAAGGGGAAGAAATCCAGAAAGTATCAAAGCTAAAAAAAAATACTAATGAGATGCATAGACATTTATATGAACAAATTATATATATCCAAATATAGACAATTTTGAGGGGTTTTTTTTAGGTTGTTATTTTTTCCCCACTCAGTCTCTAAACAAAACTCCAGACTCGTGGTTTGTACTTGTACTTTGACTTTTGATACTTTGTACTTCTGCTCCAAACTTTAGGTTGCAGCTTTTTAAGTCTCACCTACTTAGCTGCTATTACCAGGCCAAGGAGGTGAGACTATGTTGTTATCTTTTGCATCTCTGCAGGCTTAATTCAGAAACATTGAGTACTGAAAGAGCTAGAGATTTTTGTTGAATTCTTTTTAAAGATTGGTGTAACTTATGTGACCATACAATGCCTTTAGATAAACAAAAACATCCATCATGTCTAAAAGGACCTGTGGAAACACCAGTTGGAACAATAGACCGTATAGATGATATGGAATTGAGACAGATCACATTACTACCTTGTCAATCACTCTAACATTTTGACTCTAATGGAGACCGTAATTTCTTTTTATAGGACTTGAAACCATAAAAGGAGACCATAAAGTCATCAGGAAAAGCAAGATTTAATATAAAGTTGTGCAATCAGATCTGTGACACAGAAATGGGACATGTTTCTATTGTTGCTGTTCCTAGTGTTCCTTAAGTAAGTTCTAATATACATGCTGTGATGCTTCTACGAGTAGGTCTGCTTTTCATAAGTCATGTAAACTTAAGACTTATGAAAAGCAGACCTACTTAAACTTAAGAGCATACAGTAAGCAGCACAGCACAGAGCACTGTGGTTAAGTAGAGGGTCTGCTCCCTGCACTGTTCCCAGTGTGTCGTCTAATCCTTGCAACTGGAAATCAGATTGGCACTGAAAGGGTGAATGTGGTGAAATGTTGTTTCTAATATTGTTTAACTGCAGTTGCCCTGTAGTTAAACAAGATTAGATTGAACAAATCCCAAGCATTTGTTTGTGCTTCAGAAGCACCTTTAAGAACCTTATTTCCCACCTCTTTGAATTATGATGGCATTCCTGTGTGTGTGTGTGTGTGTGTGTGTGTGTGTGTGTGTGTGTGTGTGTGTGTGTGTGTGTGTGTGTGTGTGTGTCCGTATGAGTTCAACGCAGTATGTCACCTGTAGACCATGAAAAACATCCAGTCTGCACTGTAGTATTCATTATCCAGTATGCTGACAGTCTAAAATACATTTGAAATGTCTGTCAGTCATTGTTGCATGTGTGTAAACATGTGAGAAAGGTCAGAAGTGGCTTCTAAATAATCCCTGTGTTGATGATAAAATATTAATGATAACAAGGAAGGACAGGAAGAGTCAGTCTTATAATGGAAAGCTTTCACTGCATAATTAAATAAATGGAACTAGATGAAACAAAGCAGTGGGATATAAAACAACATCTTATTCTTCATTGTAGGACCTATTATCTCATTCATAGAGGAAATTAACTCAAAGGGAGCAAATACAGTTTTGTGAGGTGATGGAAAGTGAATTGGCAATGGCCAAACTTATGAGGTGAATTGTCAGAAAATCAAAATGAATCAGTGAAAGCACAAACGGGTACAGGTTCATCTTATGTTTATATGACAATCACAGTTGAGATGAAAGAGTTCCAAAAAGGCCCAGCAATCTTTAGTTTGGGAATGGCTGCTATATTGTATAAGGTAGATTTTAAAATCTAAATCTAACCCTTAAAGGATAATTCTAGTTAATTTCAACCTAGCTTACATCCCAGTAATTTGGCTCAATGGCTCATGCTAACTTTACCTTGTCAACTCCATTGTAGAGGTGGCAGTGTGAGAAGTTGCACAAGAAGTCAGCAAAGTTGTTTCTTTACATTGTGTTGATGACTATAACCGATTTTTAGAAACTGTTTTAAATTACAGACATTTAACTCATTTTAAATGTCTCCTTTCAATTTTTCAGATGCACGGGTGCCAACTTAACCTGAGAATTCATGGCCCATTAAGCCATTTCAATAGGAAACACACCATGTTAATCATTACATAATCAACCTAGTGTATTTCCCACATTGGTGTGCAGGGTTGCTTAGGAGTCGGCGCTGTCAGCTGTGACACAGTGTGTTTCTTTGTGTTTCAGATCCATGTATGTTAGATTCAGTCTGTGCACATGTATGCGTTATTATTCAAGTGTATTGCCATATTCCAGCAGAATCCCAGATTCCCTGATAATGGGATTGTGAGTAAATATTTTTTTCAGCAGTTTGCTCATTTTTTGTTCTAAAAAAGTTGATTTCTATCAAAAGATTGAATGTAAAAAGATAATCCTGATTTTGTGCGACTTGGGCAGTTTGCTGATGTTAAGAATGATGTATTACTAAATGACTACTTGGAGTATAAATCTAGGAAATATTTTATAGGTAATCAGTCTTAGTTTCCAGGTACAATACTGTTACCAGACGAGTTATTGAGAATTAAATAGTTCTCGCTCTCTCTCGCTCGCTCACTCACTCTGTTACATTTGTATAGAACTTCTAAAGTTATTTTTGATGGTTTGTTTTTTCTGGAATGCTGCCAGTATTGGGTATATTGGGACTCCATTGAATTTAACACTTTCAATAATTTCTTAAGAAATAAAGTCAATCCTGTTCTGAACATGTTAATTATGATTGCTTTTTCTTTTCATACGCAGCATATGACATGACGTGAGATCGCTGACATGAGGTTTTTATACTGACATAGTGCGAATAAAGATCAAATAAAGCAGTTTGCTTGAAACAACAACTTGGAACCTGAACACAACATTCCCCCAACATTTTCAGTTTCTAGTGTGGTGTTGTCAACACCAGCCTAAACATGCCTGACGGTGTTCTCTGGATGAATCCCGTACTCTACCTGAATCTTGGCCAGAGCTCAGTGTTTTACTGTAGTTAAACAGAAGATGGCAGCATCTGTGTTGTAATGAGCGGAATTTTAGCAAGAGACAAGTGTATCAATCTGTCAGAAATATATGCAGACACCAGTATATGTTAGGGCAGCTAAAGGAAGCAGAATTGGATAAGCAGAAGACGAATGGAGGGAGGGAGCTGTGTAATGAGATGCATGCAGGTGATAAGAATCAAAGACATTGAGGCAAGTAAAACTGAAGGCAAGATACTGGAGACAGGTATCTACTAAAATAAAATAGGAAGCGAGAAGCAATAGCTAAACAGGAAATGAGACAAGAATTTAAGGGGAATTGACAGATGAGAAAGGGCCAAGAAACTGAGGGAACAAACTAAACTGAAACATAATTCGTGAAAGGAAATATATTAAGTTGAAAAGATAAACACAAAGAAAACTAAGAATTAAACATATTATTCAGTAAGCAAGACATGAGAGCACAAAACCTCAAAATGCTGGGTCAAAGACCTCTGATCATCACACTCCTTTCTGGCTGAAAAATGTAAAATATTATTATTACTTATTATTGTTAATACTTATCCAATTTTTATATATTTAGCATATATATATATATATATATAAAAAACACCCAGCACGCCCCTGCGGGCGGTTTATCCTTCAAGCTCGGGTCCTCTACCAGAGGCCTGGGAGCTTGAGGGTCCTGCGCAGTATCTTAGCTGTTCCCAGGACTGCGCTCTTCTGGACAGAGATCTCCGATGTTATTCCCGGGATCTGCTGGAGCCACTCGCCTAGCTTGGGAGTCACCGCACCTAGTGCTCCGATTACCACGGGGACCACCGTTACCTTCACCCTCCACATCCTCTCGAGCTCTTCTCTGAGCCCTTGGTATTTCTCCAGCTTCTCGTGTTCCTTCTTCCTGATATTGCTGTCATTCGGAACCGCTACATCGATCACTACGGCCGTCTTCTTCTGTTTGTCTACCACCACTATGGTTAGCCACCACCATTTTGTCCGTCTGTATCTGGAAGTCCCACAGGATCTTAGCTCGGTCATTCTCCACCACCCTTGGGGGCATCTCCCATTTTGACCTCGGGACTTCCAGGTTGTACTCAGCACAGATGTTCCTGTACACTATGCCGGCCACTTGGTTATGGCGTTCCATGTATGCCTTGCCTGCTAGCATCTTGCACCCTGCTGTTATGTGCTGGATTGTCTCTGGGGCATCTTTACACAGCCTGCACCTGGGGTCTTGCCTGGTGTGATAGACCCCAGCCTCTATGGATCTTGTGCTCAGAGCTTGTTCTTGTGCTGCCATGATTAGTGCCTCTGTGCTGTCTTTCAGTCCAGCTTTGTCCAGCCACTGGTAGGATTTCTGGATATCAGCCACCTCCTCTATCTGCCGGTGGTACATACCGTGCAGGGGCCTGTCCTTCCATGATGGTTCCTCGTCTCCATCCTCTTTCTTGGGTTTCTGCTGCCTGAGGTATTCACTGAGCACTCGGTCAGTTGGGGCCATCTTCCCAATGTATTCTTGGATGTTCCTTGTCTCATCCTGGACTGTGGTGCTGACACTCACCAGTCCCCGGCCCCCTTCCTTCCGCTTAGCGTACAGCCTCAGGGTGCTGGACTTGGGGTGAAACCCTCCATGCATGGTAAGGAGCTTTCTTGTCTTTATGTCAGTGGCTTCTATCTCCTCCTTTGGCCAGCTTATTACCCCAGCAGGGTACCTGATCACGGGCAGGGCGTATGTGTTGATGGCCCGGATCTTGTTCTTACCATTCAGCTGACTCCTCAGGACTTGCCTGACCCTCTGCAGGTACTTGGTGGTTGCAGCCTTTCTAGCGGCCTCTTCATGGTTCCCATTTGCCTGCGGGATCCCCAAGTACTTGTAACTGTCTTCTATGTCTGCAATGTTGCCTTCTGGTAGTTCAATCCCCTCAGTTCTGACTACCTTCCCTCTCTTTGTTACCATCCGACTACACTTCTCCAGTCCAAACGACATTCCAATGTCATTGCTGTATAGCCTGGTAGTGTGGATCAGTGAATCGATGTCTCGTTCACTCTTGGCATACAGCTTGATGTCATCCATGTACAGGAGGTGGCTGACAACTGCTCCGTTCCGTAGTCGGTATCCGTAGCCAGTCTTGTTAATGATCTCACTGAGGGGGTTCAGGCCTATGCAGAACAGCAGTGGGGACAGAGCATCTCCTTGGTAGATCCCGCACTTGATGGTAACTTGTGCTATGGGCTTGGAGTTGGCCTCTAGTGTTGTACGCCACATCCCCATTGAGTTCCTGATGAAGGCTCTTAGGGTCCCATTGATCTTGTACAATTCTAGGCATTCCAGTATCCAGCTGTGGGGCATTGAGTCATAGGCCTTCTTGTAATCAATCCAGGCAGTGCACAGGTTGGTCAGTCTGGTCTTGCAGTCTCGGCTGATTGTTCTGTCTACCAGTAGCTGGTGTTTTGCACCTCTGGTATTCTTGCCAATTCCTTTCTGTGTCCCGCTCATGTATTGACCCATGTGCCTGTTCATCTTAGCTGATATGATGCCTGACAGGAGCTTCCATGTAGTACTGAGGCAGGTTATTGGTCGGTAGTTGGAGGGGACCGGTCCCTTCTTGGGGTCCTTGGGGATCAGGACCGTCCGGCCTTCAGTTAGCCATTCCGGGTGTCTCTCGTTAACTAGCAGCTGGTTCATTTGTGCTGCCAGACGCTCGTGGAGTGCAGTCAGCTTCTTCAGCCAGTAGGCGTGAACCATGTCGGGCCCTGGTGCTGTCCAACTCTTCATACTGGAGACCCTTTCTTGGATATCTGCCACTGTGATGGTTACTGGACCCTGTTCAGGGAGGTCGCTGTGGTCTGCCCTCAGATCCTCTAGCCACTGAGCATTGCCGTTATGGGTTGCATCCTTCTCCCATATGCTCTTCCAGTATTGCTCCGTCTCCAGCCTTGGTGGTGCTGTTCTCTTATTGTTCCCTTGCCACTGAGAGTACACCTTTGCTGGTTCTGTGGAGAACAGCTGGTTTATTCTCCTGCCTTCTATCTCTCTGGTGTACCTCCTCAAGCGGCTGGCCAAGGCTGTGAGTCTTTGCTTGGCAGTTTCCAAGGCCTCAGGTATGGACAGCTTGCTGTATTTCTTAGGCACCTTATTTGTCGCACCTTTCTGCAACTCCGTTAGTTGGCTAACCTCCCTCCGTGCTACTTTGATCTTGCCCTCTAGCCTCCTTCTCCATGGAGGGTACTGCCCCTTGTGGCTGTTCAACTTGTAGCCAAGCATCTCACTGATCACTGCTGCCGTATTGTAGATCAGCTTGTTAGTGTCGGTAATCGTGGTTGTAGGTATTGCCCGTAGGTCTGTCCAGCGTCCTCCCCCGCCACCTGATCCAACTCACCACCAGGTGGTGATCAGTTGACAGCTCAGCCCCTCTCTTTACCCGAGTGTCCAGAACATATGGTCGCAGGTCTGCTGATACGATTACAAAATCGATCATCGACCTACGGCCTAGAGCGTCCTGGTGCCACGTGCACTTATGGACACTCTTATGTTCGAACAGGGTGTTCGTTATAGCCAAACTGTGGTTAGCACAGAAGTCCAATAACAGAGCACCGCTCGGGTTCAGATCAGGGAGGCCGTTCCTCCCAATCACGCCCCTCCAGGTCTCGCTGTCGTTACCCACGTGAGCATTGAAGTCTCCCAGCAGGACAACAGAGTCTCCAGGTGGAGCACCCTCCAGCACCCCCCCCAGGGACTCTAAGAAGGCTGGGTACTCTGAACTGCCACTCGGCGCATAAGCGCAGATGACAGTCAGGACCCGTTCCCCGACCCTAAGGCGCAGGGAACAAACCCTCTCGTCCACCGGGAAAAACCCCAACGTACCAGCAGCAAGCCGAGGGGATATTAGGATACCCACCCCAGCCCGCCGCCTCTCACCAGGGGCAACTCTGTTTTCCCTCCTTGTAAATCTCACATTTGATGATGGACCACAGGTTCTCAATGGGGTTCAGATCAGGTGA